>NW_026948059.1:0-20000 GCF_034190915.1 Cavia porcellus
AAGCGTCTCGAGCGTACGCGGCCGGGGCCGGCAGGGGAGCCCGCCACCCGCCACCACGGGCCGGGCTCCCCCAAATCCAGCGTCTGGCCGTGCCGGGCGGCAACGGCAGAACGGCCCTCAAACCTCCCGCAAAGAGAGGAGAGGAAAGGTAGACGGCAGGCGTCCGTCAGGCCGGCCCAACCACGATCGCTCACACGCCCGCGAGGGCCCCCCAGAGGAGGTAAACACACGCGGGCGCGCGCTCAGCCCCACCCCCAGCAGGCGATCTCACCCACACCTCCTCTCGTCGCGCCGGGACGAACGAGAGGACGCCGCTGGGGGGGAGGGAAACCCACACGCCCAACACCCCTCCCCCAGGGGCGGGGGGGGTGCATGAGGCGCAAGAGCCTCCCCTTCCCTACCGACTCGATCCCCGGGCGGTTTCCCGGCACAGCCAGAAAAACCCCCAAAGCGAGGTTCAGCACGCCAACGACGGCAGGCGGCTCAGAACAGAGGCACCGGGACACGGGTACGACACCGACCCTCAGCCTCGTGCACCTGGACAGACAAGCCGGGAACGCTCCAGGAGCACCGCAGGAGGCCGAGGCACGCTCGCGTGCCACAGGGCGCGGCACGCAGCGTAGTGGCGGGGCAAGCCGCTCTCCCCACCTCCGGGGAGGACTCCACCCACGCCGCAGACGCCCCCCGAAGGGGCAAGCGAGGAGAGTTCCATCGCGTCAAGCGACCACGACCCACCCCCCCGGGCGACAGCACCACAAGGGCGAGCGGGAGGGGAGCGAGGTCGGGCCGGATTCCGCACCCCTGCCTTCCACGCACCACCGAGAGGCGGGGTAGAGAGACGAGGGGCCCGCAGGCAGAACGAGAAGAGCGGTCCCATTCACCATGAATGTCCGTCCCTCGCCTGGCGCGGCTTAGGCCCGGCCCAGGAGAGCGCTCATTCACCACATCGGTCACAATGAAAGGAGAGGGGAAGAGACGGGACCGCGGGGAGGGCAGGCCTGGCAAGGACAGTCAGAGAAGAGCCCGCTTTCAGCCTCGCCAGTGCCACAACCCCCAACACCGCCAGCGGCCGACAACGACCCAGGGGAACGCCTGACACGCAGAAAGGCACGGAGCCACACTCGAGGGTCGTCTCAGACCGCACTCGGTGCCCGCGACGAGGAGCACACAGGGGCAGAGGGCCCCTGCCGCCATCCCCGCCACCCTCGGGTGCTAGAGACCGGAGGCGGCACCGAGCCAGGGGAGGCTACACTCGGATGTCCAAGAGCCGGCGCACGGGCCCCAGGGCGGACAGCTCAGGGGCGAGAGAAGCAGGGTTCCAAGTACCACGGGACGGCCAGCAAACCCAGAGCCCCAACTCGCCATCCGGGAGCCCAAATCCCCTCGTCTTTGCAGCAGCGGCAACCACCGAAAGACAGCGTGTCAGCATATACCTGCAGACACAAAACACCCACCTCTAGCCAAAAGATCTGTGACACATGACAGAGGGGACAATCCCCTGATCACACCCGCCCTCCAAAGCAAGGCGCCGGGGACCTGGCCCCTCAGACGACCCCAATGCTGCAGACGGCGGAGCACCCAGGGCCAACTGGTCGACCGCGGGGGTGGGGTGGGGGGGCGGGACAGGGCGCAGGGACGCTGGACCAAGCCAGCCCTCCATCAGCGCCCTCCCCGAGCCACCTGCTGGCGCGGGGGACAGCACGAGACCCTCTCACCTGGGCCTTCCTTGGGGAAACGGGCAATGGGCCGAGCCCTATGGCCACTGGGGTCCACTGGGTCCCCACTGGGGCCCGGAGGCCGGGCACCCTCCCCGGGCGGGCGAACCCCGCCGATCCTCGAGCCTAACTCGGACTTAGTCGCTGACTGAGACAGGTAGGTCCCCGCCCGCCCCTCCAAACACCAGGACCCACTCGGGCTCGAGGCCGAGGCCCCGACAACCTCCACGGGCGGGTGGCCCCAGCCCCGGCCCCGGCCCCGGCCCCGGCCCCGGCCAGTCCGCGAGCTCGCGAGCTCACACTTGGGGAATCACAACGATCCAGATCCAGACTTCCAACCACCGGGGGCAAAGCCCAACAGCCCTGCACGGCCCCTCGCGCTGCAGCCAGGACAAGGCGGGGACCCCGCAAGGAGTCCGGAGAAGAGCAAAGAGGAACACAGGCACCGGTGACCCGGCCGAGCTGGCCACACACTCCCTTCCACGAGCCGGCCCAGCCGGCTGCCTGCCGGGATGGAGGGAACACATCTCTTCCCTCCTTGCGTCTCGGTGGCCGGCCGGAGGGCCGCCGAGAAGCAGGAGGGTGTGCTGGTCGACCGGCTCGGGTCACCCACACACCCCCCGGCTAGCCGCGACCGGCCGCGGAAAGGCGGCAACAGTCACCTCTCACATAGCCCTGCCGATCCAATCTCCGCACAGCGCGCCCGCCGGCTCAGCTCAGGCACGACCGCTGCAGTCCCGCCTAGCAGGCGGACCTCCTGGGACTCTGTCCCCGTCGCCAAGGCCACACGTCAGCCCTTGCCGCTCCAGCTGCTGACTACGAGCGCGACATCATAGCAAAGCCACCACCAGGTGGAGCCCCACAACGACCTCAAACACCAGCGAGATCACCAGAGGTCTCTGAGCTGGAAGAGCAGGATGTTCAAAATCACCCTAAGGGGCCCAATCGGCGGGGTCCCCTGGCCTCCAAGGGGGGAGGGAGGACCGCGGAAAGGAGTAGGCGAGTGAGTGCGCGGGCAGGCAGGGTGGAGGGAGCCTTTGAATCCGGAGATAGATCAATCACCCGGGTGGGGGGGGGGAGGACGACAGCTAAAGCGAGGTCTGTCTGCCTGCCTGCCTGCCTGCCTGCCTGCCTGCCTGGTGCCTGGTGCCTGCCCGCCTGCCCGCCTGCCCACCTGCCTGCCCAGGAAACACAGAGAGTCCAAAACAAGCCACCTGAACAAGCTGCTGCAGCCCCAAGGAGGCAAAGGGCCAAGGGGCTCAGGCCAGCCCGGCAAACAAATCGCTACAAAGCGGGGTTGAGGTTGACGTTGTACTTCTCGGAAGCCTATAAATAAAGACACATGCTACAGTGGTTGTGCGCTCTCTCCCTCTCCCCCTCTCTCTCCCTCTCTCTCTCCCTCTCTCTCTCTCTCTCTCTCTATATATATATATATATATATATATATATATATATATATATATATATCTCGGCGACTTACAGCAAATTCTATCTACAGCTAGGAAAATCTTCAGGTGACCCTGATAAGTACCTCAATGTCTTTCAAGGATTTGCTCAGATCTATAGAAGCTAGGCTGGGAAGATGCAATGTCACTCCGAACGTCAATGACTTCTAGTGAGAGACAGGCAGTGTTACAAGCCGCTATTGCATTTGGACATGAGAGATGAGTATCATACCGTTCATTTTAGAAGACCAGAAGACAGAGAGGCAGGGGAACCACCAATTCCCAACGGTGCACAATCTTGGTTGGTTCCCAACCAAGACCCCGAGTGGCCTGACAACAATGTAAGAGATGAGAACAAGAGACATTTTTCCAGACGTGTATTCTTGAAGGTCTGAGGAGGATAAAATCCAAGCCTTCTAGTTATTTTACATTGTCAAGTACGTCTCTAAAGAAAGGTGAAAACCGCTCTGACTTCTTAGGTCATTTATCAGAGGCACTCATGAAACATGGATCCATAGATCCTGATTTATACAACTGCAAGTGTGTGTTTTTAAGTCCTGTATTACTTGTACCCTTACACTGTTTTGTTTTGTTCCCTTAAAAAAAAAATATACCCTGATTCAACAGAGGGGCAGATTTTGTTTAAAGATATGTTTATTACCCACTTAACTCTGGTCATTAAAAGAACAAAACAACAACAGCAGCAGCAACAACAAAACAAAACCTACCAAAGGTATCCATTGCTCCAGATAGTTATCCTGATTCTTTAATAAAAAGTGTTTCCTTAGTATTGTATAATCAGGACAGGGAGAGAACAGAGAGAACCCCAAAAAAAAAAAAAAAAAAAAAAATAGAAGCCCCCCCCCCCCCCACACACACACACCATGCCCTGACTGCGCAGGGGACCACTGCCTGCCCTCTGAGGCCAAGGCCCCAGAGTTCAGACCCATCCTATCCTATCAGCTGATCCAATAGGACTCAAGGTCCTCGGGGCACTTGCCTCCTCGCGCTGGACCCCTTTGGGTCTCTCAACTAATGTATCTGCCAAAAACAAAACAAAACAACGAAAAGTAAATGTTTAAAATGAAGAAACAATGTTACACAGTGAATTTATTAGATATATGTCTATGTGTGTCTATCTCCAGGAGTAACTGCTGTGTGTAAAACAACACACGTGTGAGTCTGTGTCTGTCTCTCTCTGTGTTTTAACACAGGCCCTTTAAATCTCCCCACCCCCATCACCTTTCACTCAAGGCTTTCACTGAAGGCAGAGAGGCCTCCGCGGCAACACCCACCCCACCTTCTCTCTCACACAGGCCTAAATCCATTTGGATCCTCCACTTTACAAAAGCATTCTACGTAGATCACTTTTACATCCACCTTTGTGTCTGGAACGAATTCTTTACACAAGGGCACAAAGCAGGGGACGGAAGGGTGGGCGAGGGGAGGAGGGGGAGGCGGAGGCCAAAGCCGAGGCCGAGGTCGAGGCAGGGAGAGGGACAGCAAGGTCAGCTCAGTGGCAGTTCCGGGATCAGAGGCCCAGGGGCCCGGGACCTGGGGTAGGGGAACCGCGCTAGGGCCGGATAAAGCCGGAACCAGGAGAGAGACGGGCCCCCGCGGCGCGGTAGGGGAGGGGGCGGCGGCCGGGGAGTGGGAGTGGTGAGCGAGGAGGCGAGGAGGCGGGCACCGGAGGGAATGAGGGGGCTGGGAGGCCGTGAGCGGAGGAGCTCCCCTACAAGCCTTTCCCTCCCTCTCCCCGGTTGTTTTGTTTTGTTTTGTTTTGTTTCGTTTCGTTTCGTTTTTGTTCTTGTGTCTTTCTAGGACACATTCAGGAGGGCAGCAAAATCCAGCCGAAAAAACGAGCGACTTCCTAGATAACCCGCCCCCCCCCCACGCGGACGCACGTAGACGCACGCACGCACACTGCGCAGGCGCACACTCGGCAGACGCGACAGCCCCCTCCCCACCCCCGGCAGCGGCGTCCGAGGGGGGGAGGGGCCACCACACACAGAAGCGGTTCCTATGCCGATGCCCCGCCCCCGTGACCCCGTGACCCCCCGCGCCGCGCGCTGGATCCCTCGCTCGCGCACACCTCGCGGCCCGCCGCCCCTGCCGCCGCCCAGCCCCCCCCTCCCCCCCAGCCCCGTCTGCCTTCCTACACTAAATAAGCTAGCTGTATTCCTTTCCCCTCCTCTCCCCTCCCCAGTGACATTCAGCCCCGAGAAATAGAGCAGAGGAGGCCCTGAAAATCAGCTCGGGCTGGGGAGAAGAGTGGGATGTTGTTGGATCCTGTACCCTGGGGCACAGGAAACACGGCAATGGTAAAGGACAGGCCAAGGAGGAAGGAAGGAAGGAAAGAAGGAAGGAAGAAAGGAAGGAAGGAAGGAAGGAAGGAAGGAAGGAAGGAAGGAAGGAAGGAAGGTGCAGTACCCCACAGGCCCAGGGCCCTGGATGAAGCTCAGTGACATCAGCGCCTGCCTGGCAGGTCCAAAGTCAAGAGTGCCAAAAACAGTCTGTACTCTTGCAATCAGACACCTGTCTTTCTGCTGTTTTCTTTCTTTTTAATAATAATAATAATAGGGCCAGCAATTTAGCTCAGTGGCACAAGTGCTTGCCTGGTAAGCACAAGGTCTTGAGTTTGTTCCCTGGTACTATATACATACACGTATGTATATAGCATTCAAATAATAACATTAATAGTAATTATAAATGAAAGGATTTTGCCCTAAAAGGGGACTCTGCAGCGCTGGGATGTGGAAGGTCAACTTCCCCACTCCTAGCCAATTTACCTGTGGTGTGAAATAAATTCCCACGGGCTACCTGTGCATCAGTAATGCCTCTTAGGCCCCACCCCAAACCTAAGCTACATGTGTGCGCCCACACCACATGTCCAGCAGAGAGAAAGCCAGACCCAGGAGGTCATGGAGTCTCTCTCTGCATTCTTAAAATAAAGGCCACTTTACTTTATGTTCTGTCTTCTAACCATGCCGAAAACTCTTTCAATAATTGTGTGTGAGTGTGTGTGTGTGTGTGTGTGTCTCCCTCTCTCTCCAGACAGCCTCTCCCTATGTCATTCATGTTGCTCTCCTTCCTCAGCTTACAGAGTGCTGAGATCACAGGAGCCACACCACCTCACCAGGCCTGCCTGTCTGCAAAGGCCTGTTTGCAAAGAAAACTGTTTCCATTTCAAACAATTTTCTTTAAAATTAATCTTACACCAACTACTTTCCTTTCAGCCTTCTCCTTTTCTTCTCAATTAAGAATCAGTCCATCTCAGCCACTCACTCACTCACTCACTCACTCACTCACTCACTGAGTTCCCTGTCCCCAGGCAAAATGAGGCCTGAGCTGGGAGAGGAAATTTACATCTGAAAGGTCCAGAGCAGGAAGGGAGGGGTGGGCGGCTCGGTGGAAAGCGAGGCAGCCCTCTGTCCCTGACTGAGGAGCCAGATTGCACTCCCACGGCCCAAAAGAAAGCATTTTTATTTTTATTTTTATTTTTATTTTTATTTTTATTTTTATAAATCGCAAAGTCCTAACCTCTTTTTGTAAATGATTACTGGTACAAAAAATAACGAGTAACAAGTTCTTGATTTCTTTCTCATGATGTGACCCAGGCTCAACTCTAGTGATCCTTCTACTTCTCTCAGCCTCCCGAGTGAGTGCACCATCACACCTGGCTCATGCAGAAGTTTTGCTTGTACCAAGCAAGTACATTCCTATCCATTGTCCTAGTTCTTCCTCAGAATATAGTACTTTTTAAACTGGGTGTGGTGGGCACACTTCTGTAATCCCCGTGTTTGAGAGGCTGAAGCAGGAGAATGGTTTGTAAATTCCTGACTGGAGATGGGTCAGCCTGGGCTGGAAAATGAGCCCAAGGCCAGCTTGAACTGCATAGGGAGACCCTGTTACAAAGAAGGAAGAGAGAGAGAGAGAGAGAGAGAGAGAGAGAGAGAGAGAGAGAGAGACAGAGAGAGACAGAGAGAGAGACA
Source organism: Cavia porcellus (assembly GCF_034190915.1). Classification (NCBI taxonomy): domain Eukaryota; kingdom Metazoa; phylum Chordata; class Mammalia; order Rodentia; family Caviidae; genus Cavia; species Cavia porcellus. The sequence continues at coordinate 7,153 of NW_026948059.1, forward strand.
GAGAGAGACAGAGAGACAGAGAGACAGAGCAGAGAGAGAAGAGGAGGAGGAGGAGGAGGAGGAGGAGGAGGAGGAGGAGGAGGAGAGGAGAAGAAAAGAAAAGAGAAGAGAAGAGACTACTTTAAGGCTGGCTGCTGTCTTCGTATAAGTTACAGTGAACTATTGATACTTTTTCACAAAGAAAACTCCTGACCTTCAAGAAAATGCAAGGGAGCAAAAGTTATTTAATCCCTCCATTTCTTTAAAGAACTGGTCTTAGTTTTTTCCTACTACATCTAAGAAAGGAAAAGTCAATGCCCATATACATGTTTCTTGAGCTAAAAGGTACCGGAAAATATATTCACGACACATCTAAGAAATGGGTGGTAAAAAGATGAAATCTTTGCAAAAGGTACATGTTTGTTGAAGGAAGCTACATGTGCTACTCTCCAAAAAGGAAGGGAACTATCCTGCAACTCTGGAGGTGCCACTTTGGCCTCCGGAGACCCGAAGGAAAGAAGATAAACGCATTCTAGGCAGAAAATGGAACCCCTTGTTTAATTCACTGACAAAGCAAGCTATGGTTTGGACTTCCACCCCCATCCCTTTGTCCCTCAGGCCCACTAGTGGCTGATGTGCGACTGACTGACTGACTGACTACCTGCCTAAAATTCAAATCCTGCTTTGAATCCTCACAACACCACAGGGGAGCTTTGAAATCTATGCTTTGGAAAGGCCTATACTTTTTTTTTCTAAGTCCATGTGAAGTGTTTTGTTCTGTGTCTCATCATGTTTGCCAACGTGCCTTCCACAGTTCTTGTGACCAGTGGCCATTCTCTGTGACACGTGGGGATAGTTTTCTGTGACTGTTTAGAGTGTGTCCCTGACATGGATTAGTCCTTACCATAGCATGGCCACCTGCCCCCACCCATTTCCATTTTCCTGTTTTGTGTTGTTTTGTTTTTCTTTAATAAAGCAGCACAATTTATCTATCTGTCTGTCTGTCTGTCTGTCTGTCTGTCTGTCTGTTTGTTTTGGTACCAAGAAAGGAACTCACAACCTCGAACTTGGCAGGCAGGTGCTATGCCGCTGAGCTAGATTCCCAGTCCTTGCTGGGTGTGGTGGCTCATGCCTGTAATCCCAGCAGTCAGGAGGCTGAGGCAGGAGGATCCTTTCGAGTTCCAGACCAGCCTAGGCTACAAAGTGAGCTCAAGGCCAGCCTGAACTGCACAGCGAGACCCTGTCTCAAAAAGAAAAAAAAAAAAAAAAAAAAAGATACCAAGTCCATGGTGTATTCATCTTAGAATGGGAGACAGACACACACAGACAGGCCCAGGGACAGACAGGCAAAGGGGCAGAGAGGCAGAGAGATAGGGACAGAGACATGGCAGAGAGCTACTCAGCATGAGTGGAGAGTGTGCAAAAGTGAGTAACCGGCTGGGCTTGGAAGCTCACTGTGTGAGATCAGCACTGAGGAGGCCGAGGCAGGAGGAAGAGCACTGCAAGTGCAAGGCTAGCCTGAAGTACATAATGAGACCTTGTCTCCAAATCAAAACAAAGCTCAAAAGAAAAGAAAGATCAGAACAGACCAGATCACGAAAGAAAGAAAAAGAAAAGACATAGAAGAAGAAAAAAAAAAAAAAAGACAGAAAGAAAAGAAAAAAAAAAAAAATAAAAGAGTAGCTCTCCTGGTTCCTTGTTGACTTGGGTGAGTAATGTTAGAAATTCCTCAAATACTACATGTTCAGGGCTGGGGATTTAGCTCAGTGGCATAAGGGCCAACCTGGCAAGCCCTAGGTCGTCAGTTCGATCCCCAGTACTGGAAAAAAAAAATTAGATGTTCAGGGCCAGGGACATAGTTATGCGGTACAGCATCTGCCTGGCAAACATGAGGTCCTGAGGTTTCATTCCCCTTAATGTAACAAAACAAAACATATATTGGCCTTCAGCAGGGTGTGGTAAGACATGCCTATAAGCTCAGAACTCAATCAGGAGCCTGAGACAGAATCACCATGAGTTTGAGGACAGCCTGGGTTCCATAGTGAGTTTAAGGGCAGCCTGGGATGCATAACAGAGACCCCCATCTCAATAACAAACCAAACCAAACCCCCACTGGAATCAAGCAACTGCTACCTAGGATCCTTTATTATTATTATTATTAGTAGTAGTAGTAGTAGTAGTAGTAGTAGTAGTAGTAGTAGTAGTATTTTCAATCTTTTGGAGACAGGGTCTCATCATGCAGTTCAGGCAGGACTTGAGCTCAGTTTGTGGCCCAGGCCGGTGGTCTCAAACTTGCAAGGATCCTCCTGCCTCAGGCTACCAAGTGTCTGGCATTACAGGCATGCACCACCACACCCGGCAATCCTTGATATTCAAAATAGGTATTGATCACTTTAGGAAAGTGGAGAAGCGCCAGTGACCCACTTCCTGTTCTGTTTCATGCCTGCTTGCCTTGTGACTTGCCTCCCCATTCGATCTCCATTTAATCAGTATTACCCGATCAATTATGTTCAGAATATTATCGATTGGCCATAGTTTTGTCCCCCTGCCATGTCCCACTTTTAATTTCCAATTGTTTCCTAACCTTGTAGCCACTTCAATTCATGGTTTTGCCGTATGACAATCCCTAGAAAAGGCTGGGTCCTCAGTAAACCAATCAGGACTCATTCTCTCTCTGTGTCTCTCTGTCTCTGTCTCTCTCTCTCTCTCAGAAGCTTTCTTGCCCCCAATAAATATATTCTTCTCCCTACCCCCCAAAAAGCCATGCTCCTAGTGATGACAATCTAAATGTCTATGTATACTATAAGTTTACCTGCTAATACTGTAATATCTTAAAATGCATTGCTTACATGTTTCTGTCTCTCTTTTTTTATTTAAAGAAAAAAAGGATAGAAATAATATAGTATTTAAAAAAAAAAAAAACACTAAGAAATCACTAGTCGGGGCCGGGATTTAGCTCAGTGGTTTAAGTACCACCTTGGCAAGTGTGAGGTCGTGATTTTGATCCCTGGTATCACCAACACCACCACCTCCACAAATGGAAAGAAATCACTAGTCAGTAAATTATGTATTGTCCTCTTAGAAATAGTTGTTAAAGTCACAGAATCAAAGCATAAAAAGTGGATAGACACTCAGACATTGACAGTGAAAGCCATTCTGTTCAGTGATCCCACGAAAACTTAATAATATGGTCATCTATCTTACACACTTAAACATACATACAGTTATATCCTTTAGAGTACTTTCCTTCCCTTTCATTTTTACAATATCTATTATACGTTTTGGATCTTATTCCCATTCAGTTTTTATTATGTTTTACACTACAGAGACAATGTGATATTTACAAATGTGAGTCTTCTTTATTTCAGGATAATCTCGAGTTGCCTCCATTCGCCTATAAAAGCCTCAGAATCCTCCCTTTTTATAGCTGAGCGATATACCATTGTATAAAAATAACACATCTTTTTCATTCACTCTGCGGTTGATGGGCACTTTGGTTGTTTCCAAGATTTACCTATTACAAATTGTGCTGCTAAAAACATAAGTGCACATATGTCACTGTGACATGATATTTTCAATTTTGGGGGGAAAATACCCACGAGGGTAATAGCTAGGTTGAATGGAACTTCTAACCCTAGTTTGTTCAGAGGAATCTCCATATCAATTTCCATAGTGGCTGCACGAGTCTGCACTCCCACCAACAGTGGAAAAGGAAGTGTTCCTTTTTTCCCAGAGCCTCGCCAACATTTGTTATTGGTTGATTTCTGGATGGCAGACATTTGTTCTGGAGTGAGATGAAATCTCAATACTGTTTTAATTTGCATGTCTCACATGGCCAGTGATAGTGAACATTTCCTGATGTATTTATTTGCCACTTGTATACCTTTATCTGAGAAATGTGTGTTCATCTCAGATGCCCATTTTTTGGAGAGAGTCTTTGAATTTGGGGGGCTTGATGTTTATATTCTGGATATAAGTCCTTTGTCTGAGAGATTGCTGGCTAAAATTCTTTCCCCTTCTGTGGGCTTTCTTTTTACTTTGTTGGTGATTTCTTTTGAAGTGCAGAAACGTTTTAATAAGATGAGATCGCAGTTGTTCGTTCTTTGAAGTATTTCCCCATGCGGATTGCATTTTGTTCATGAGTTCTCTGCCTACCCCTATGTCTCCAAGTTTTTTTTGTTTGTTTGTTTGGTTTTTTTTTTTTTTTTTTTGTACCGGGAATTGAACTCACGACCAGGCGTTTGTAAGGCAGGCGCTCATGCCGCTGAGCTACATCCCCGGCCGTCTCCAAGATTTATTTTTTTAAACCTATTTTGTTTTCCAGTACATTTATTTAGTGTTTCTGTTTCAATATTTAAATCTTCGATCCATTTTGACTTGAGTTTAGTGACGGTGATAAGCATGGGTCTAGTTTCAGTCTTCGGTGTGTGGGAAGGCAATTTTTTCCAACACCATTTATTGAAGAGACCTTCCTTTTCCCAGTGAACATGTTTAGCCCCTTTGTCAAATATAAGGTGGCTGAGTGCCTTTGTAGTTGTGCTTGCATCTTCTAATCTGTTCCATTGATCCTCAGGTCTATTTCTTTGACAGTCATGTTTCTCTTCTCTCTTCCACACGTATACATCTTGACAGTTTCACATCTGTATTGATGTTATAACTACTCTTCAATAAATAGAAAAGAAGAAAAATGCTTATGAAGTTTGGACAAATAGATCACCCCTCTCTGTAACTTACTCAGCTTCTCCTTATATTCCGGGCATGGTATGGCGGTGATAACGGGAGTGAAACTGGGCCAAATCTCTAACTCCAGATTCTCGGTTTCACTTTGTGATCACACAGACCTTCCATCAGAGAGCCGAATGGGTCATTTGCAAAGTAGCGTGTCACTGCCCTCTGATGGTGAGCACTGATATGTACTTTTCAATCCAGACAAGTAAACCTCTGGGATAGTGCAAAACACAGTCTGTTGGTTTTATAAGGTATAAGGATAGACAATAAATTAGGAGACATTCAATATTTGCTTACAAATGTTCGTTATGTAGTAAGCTATAAACGTCATATTCCTTCAGATATTCCATTTATTTAGTTTCCTTTTTTTGAGACGAGCCTCTCTACGCAGTTCTGGCTACCCTTAAACTCACAAAGTAGCCCAGGTTGGCCTTGAACTCCTGATGATTCCTCCCCCCACCGCCCCACCCCACCCCGCCCCGGCCCCGCCCTGCCCCGCCCCACCCAACCCCCACCCCACCCTCCCAGTGCTGGCATTCTAGGCCTGCAACACCATATCCTGTTTGAATAGGTTTGATTTTACTGTTTTCCTTTCCTTTTTCTTTCTCTTTTCAATTAACAAGATAGAGTGAGCATCCACAATCCCCCTCACCCATACAGTCCCCTCTCGGGATGCTCTGCAAGTTGTTCTGTTTTTAGTTTTGCTTACTGTTTTTTTTTTAATTGTTTGTTTGTTCTTTCTCTGCAAATTATGGTGAGTTTTTCTCTTCTGAGCTCTGGTGACCCCCACCCTCCCGTCCCCAAGGGGGTGGGGATGGAGGTGGCACAGCCCCACCTGCCCTAGAGCCACGATGCTGCTGCTGCTGCTGCTGCTGCTGCTGCTACTACTACCACTATTACTACTACTACTACTATTACTACTACTTTCTCTTTTACCTAAAACTGAAGCACAGCTGGGGATTTAGCCCAGTCAGTGGCATAAGCGCCTGTATGGTAAGCACGAGGTCACGAGTTCAATCCCCAGTGCAAACAAAACAATATACTCCCCCAAAAAGAAACCAAAAGTGAAGCACAACTACTACAATAACAACAACAACAACAACAACAACAACAACAACAACCACTACAATAACAACAACAACAACCAATGGCAACCCAACAGAAACCCTTAAAGGACAGCCACGTGATATGTAGCTATCTAGGAAATCTTAGTCTCCCATAGGCTCTCACAAACAGTCATCGGAAGGGGGGGCCTGGGGAGCCCTCCCCCCCCCCCGCCCGCAGTGGTGGAGCACACTTTGCAGGACCCATTCGCCACAGATAAGTAAATGAATTCCCTACTTGTGTCAAGAGGTGTGGGTCGAGCAACATAAAACCTTCCATGCCGGCGGTGGTACTGTCTGTTGGTTCGTCCGTCCGTCACCATTCCCCATTCCCTGTTCACGTGAAGAGTACCAGAGAATGAAAAGGGACACGCAGAAGAGTCACCGTTCAAGTTTCATTCATTCACTCTCAATGTTTTCATTGTTGTTACGTGTCCGATTGCGACTCCTCTGTTCATGGCTGCAAAAATAGCCATGGGTATCGTGAAAGATAATTTTACATTCCAAGTAAGAGACGCTAACACCTTTGTGTTTCTCTGGGTGTTTATTTTTAAATTTTTATTTAAAGAAAGACAAAACGAAACAGAAAACGGTCGAAATAATACATACTTTCAATGGAAAAAAATAAACAGTAATAAATCACTTGTTGATGTTTACATATTGTCCTCTTACAAATAGTTGTTCAAGACACAAGAGTGGAACATATTAATGGGAATTCAAACAGCGAGACTGGAAATAATTCTGTTCAACTATCTAATAAAATCTTAGTAATGTGGTTATCAATCCTATACTCTTAACATACATGCATTTATTCATATCTGCATTTATGTTGAGATTTAACAAACCAAAGCAGATTAAAATCACTCTGAACAGAGAATAATAGTATTGCTGAATTTCACACCATGACCCGCCAGAGTCAGCACTGGGTGCTGTAGTGCCTTTTTTTCCTTCAAAGCGTTTGTTCATTTCATCATGTGTCATAAGATCAGTTCTCTCAAACTGTTTATAGGTTTTACACAAACATGAGTCTTGACGTGTATTTCTATCCTCTCTATATTAGAGGGAGAAGCAGAACAAAGCAGGACAGAACAAAACATATTCCTATAGACACATAAAACTAAAAAGACATATAAAACTGCTGTACAAGGAGTTCTATCATGGTTACTATGTTGTCTCTTGTTGTCATCCATAGAATTGGCTATATCATCAGATATAGTATTATTGAATATATAAGTACATAACAGTATTAATAGAAATACAACTTTGTAGATAATGTAGAACTACAAAAACAGGTAGTAACCAACCTAGAATGGGTATCTTAGTGAGTCATTGTCATTTTCTTTTTTATTTTATTTTATTTATCTATTTATTTATTTATATGTCTTTTTCGTTTTTATCAGTACCAGGGATCGAACTCATGACTGCCTGCTTGCAAGGCAGGTGCTTATGCCCCTGAGCTAAATCCCCAGCCCCTTCGTTGTCATTTTCAATGTAGATGTCTAAACTTGCAGAGTTCATACTATCAACCTTAATAGTTTTGAATAAAATCTGTCAATAACAAACAGCCATCAAACAAATCAGGTTTAACTAAGGTCAGTCATGATATACCAGTATAAGTTATACAGGGATACAGATTAAGTTAATAGGAAATTAAAGATGGTCGCTGTGCTATATCGTGATATTTTGGGGATACCTGTCTGTGCCCTCAGAGCTAATGCTTGTATACAAACTGGGACAGATCTTGATTACTAAATGCCTGGGTGTAGTTCTGTTTTGGTTGTAGGTGGCTGGAGTTCTGTAAGCCTCATACATCTGAATAGCATTTCCTTTTCCCATGTTTGGGGAGTTTTCCGTAATTATTTCTGTGAATAGCCTTTGCAGTTCCTTTGTTTGTACCCCTGCTTCTTCATTCACATTCTTTATTCTTAAATTATAGATCCACTTGTCGTCTTCTAGCCTTTGTATTGTTACTGCTTGTTTCCTTGTTATTTTTAAGAAATTTTTCCTTTCATGACCCCACATTACAAACCTGTCCTCCAGTCAGTTTGGAGAATCTATCCTTAGTTTCTTTCAAGCAGTTTTGCCAGCTTTCAATGGAGCTTTTAATTTCCTGGTAATCTCTTTGGATCTGCTTGATGTATTCTGTTTTGTCTATATTCTCCGTCAAATGGTTCCCCCCCACCTTTTTGTTTCTCCATTCTTCCATCTGTGTCTTTTTGAGAGATGCTTAGCATTTGTTTTATTATTCTATTTAAGTCTTGCTTTACTTGGTTCAATATTTCACTTTTGAACTCGTCTATGAGGTCCCAAAGATATCACTTTATGTCCACTGGTGCCATGTCTGATATTGTGTTTGCCATCCTCAATCTCCTTTGCATTTACCTTTTCTGTATCAATGTTCTCAGGGCTGGGGACCTTTTCTTATTGCTTCCTCTTCTCATATTTTTTGTTCCTTTCATACAGGTGTATATAGGAGGCCCCACCCAGTTTCTTTCTTTGTTGGTTACAGTTAGTTCGCCTGAAGCGCACTGACTAGGTGCTCCTGCCCATTACAGTGTACTATGGAGGTACAAACAGGGGCAGCATATGCAGGGCCCTCCTCTCTGGGTTAATGAACCTGCTGAGCACCTCACTGCATTAGGGTGCGCTGCCAGGTGTAGGTACTTGGTTTGGGGTAACCTATTGGATCTCAGCCCAGGGCACGACCCAGGTCAAGCTCACCCCACCAATCCTGCTTGAGAAGGGAGCAGCTGACTGAACTCACTGCTGTTCCTTGTTCTCACCAGTCTGCCCTGCCCAGCCCCAGAATGAATGTCGTCTGTTGGAGTCCCTTTTTCTGTGGATTGGTTTTATTCCCGTCACTCACCGAAGGTCAATGCAGGTTCCCCACCAGCCCAGCTCTCCATTCGGCACGCTGACCCCCAAACTCAGTGTCAGTGCATCTCCAGTGAGTTTGAAGCGGTGGGCTTTTGGTAGCTCAGTAAGTCTCGGCTGTGCGAGTTCAAGCACTGCAGCGGGAGCACCGAGCCTTTAGCTGTTCCAATGGTAGCACCGGGACTGTATGTTTAATGGGTTTCTCTCAGCTTGTGCCTGGGTCAGGTGGATCCATCTCCCTCTGTTTGGGACTCCCCATGCTGTATTAATTTTGGAGTCTAAGTTGACTACCTCAGAGAGCCTCTGTAGCCTGCTGTTATCTATTCACCATCTGTACTAGAACCCCTCTCCGGGTGTTTGTGTGTGTGTGTGTGTGTGTGTGTGTGTGTGTGTGTGTGTACACACGTTTCTGTTGTTTATATAGTTGTGGCTGTTGGCAGTTGGTGTTGGCAATAGGGTCTCACCACTTAGTTCAGGTCAGCCTCAAACTCAATACATGGCCCAGGTTTGTCCCGAAGTCACAGTAATGGGATTGCCTCAGGCCTCCTGGGTGGGGGATCACAGGCACGTGCCACTCCAACCCAGCTTCTGGCTAAGAACTTCTGACACAACCTCGAGGGAAGGTTCACAGACTTAGGCTGACTGAGCTTATTTTGAGACCCTGGCTTTCTCCAATTCAGTGTCTCATCATCCTTGGCCTCCAACTCCCTAGTGAGGGTTGGGATTACAGCCATACATACCACACTCACCCAACCCCACACCGCAGTACTCGAGCCCCATCACTCGCTGTTTCAAATGGAACCACACTTTAGGAAAGGATTTCTGGCAGCCTGTGCAGGATTCATTTCTATCCCATCATCAGTAATAACTGCTGCCATGGGTGGCAAGAGCCTTAGAGGATTCTGCCGCGAACCTTCAGAGGACTGCGAACCGCGTAATTTTGTTTGCTTGTTTGTTTTTGGTACAGGGGATCCTTTTATCATTTTTTATTTTTGAAAGACGTACCTTTAGCCACACTGAACTGACTACTGTACCTTGTATAGTGGCAGCCATGGGTCAGTCGGTCAGTCTGTCCGTCTGTCAACGACTTGATTTAACTTTATTATTTTTGCATCTTGGGGGGGGGGAGTCTCTATATGCAGTTCTGGCTGGCCTCGAGCTCACTTTGTAGCCTAGGCTGATCTCGAACTGACAAGGCTCCTCCTTCCTCAGCCTCCCAAGTGCTGGGATAACAGGTGTGAGCCACCTCGCCCAGCTTAACTTCCTTGTTTTTAAATTTTGTTTTATTTATTTCTTTGTTTTTGTGGTACTGGGGATTGAACCCATGATCTCACGTTTCCTGTTTCCTAGGCTGCAAGAGCTTACAATACTGAGCTAAGTCCCTGGTGACAACTTGATGTGAAGAAAGTCTTTGAACGGTGGAGCCCACCAAGATGTGCCAGGCTTGCTTCCTTCTTTCCTCCCTTCTCGCCTTTCAACCAGGGCCAGCTGGCCACTTCCGAGGCAGGCCAGGCCACGCACTGAGAGGAGGTGAGGGCGCACCGGATCCCACCTGACATTGGCTCTGCTTCCACAGTGGTTGTCTTTATGTGATCTGGTGTGAGCCACACGCTGGGAAAGGACGGCCCCATCTGTTGGTCTGTCTTGGTTTTCCTTACTTCTCTCATTTTAATTAATGTTGGAGACGACAACTAAGGTCTCTTCTTTGACAAAGCTGGTGCTTCACTCCCCCGCCCATCCTGCCCCACCTGCCCTACCTGCCCCGCCTGTCTTTAGTTTTATCTTCAGAATGTCCTGACAGTGTCTCCGTAAACCACTGAATAATTCCTCTGGCAGGCTGGGCTCAAATCTGCAAAAAAGTCAAATCTTTGTGACGAACTCGGTTTTCTCCTTGTCTTTGAGTTTTAGGTTAGGATTCTAAGCCTTCACCGCCACACACAACACCCACTGTTGTCGTCATTCTCCTTGGTGTTGCTTGTTGTCCTTAACTTACCATGGTGGTGGTGGTAGTAAAGACATCCCATCACATGGGGCTGGGGCATGCCCAAGTGAAGAAGCTGGTACCTACCCAGCAAAACCTACATCTGAACATCTGACTTATCATCTTTATCACCTTTAAGCATATATATATATATATATATATATATATATATATATATATATATAAAATCAATGCTGTTCAGCATACAGGAGAGGGGGATGGAACAGGACAATGACTGCCAGCCAGCCAGCCAGCCAGGGTCATGGGGGACATCACGTGGGGGCAAGGTGGAGGCCAAGGGACTTGCCTGAGCAGATATTGGGGGATAGTGCTGCCCAGGCACCCCACCCCACTCCACTGCTCTCAGCATGAAATGTAGCCCAAGGCAAAGAAGTGGTGCATAGGCCCTTGACTCCAGCCCTAGGTGAGCTAAGAATGACAGGAGTGTCACCAGTCACTAGTTTAAGGTCAACCTGTGAAGATTGCCCTGGGCTACATGGCAAGGGTCCATCCTCCCTCCCTCCCCCCTTTCTCCCCTCCCTCCCCTTGGCCCCCCTCCTGCCCTCTCCCCCTCTTTCGGTGCCTGCCTCCTTGTGAAGGCAAAACCAAAAACTAAACACACAACTGCTTGCCAGGAAAGGAGTTTTCCTCCCCTTTCTGGCAAGGGAAAAGTGAAGTACTTAATGTGCAAAGTAGACTCTGAGAAGAAGCTCTCAGCAGAGAGAGTGTGGTGGCACACACGTGGGCCAGCCAGTAATCACAGGGTAGGTACGACAAGGGTGGGGGTGTGAGGGAGAGGCTGTCCCTCAAAATTTCTTCTGGGTCACTGATTCCATACCGTTCAGATGAGATAGTGGCTAGCATTTCAGGAAGAATACCTGTGACCAGGCTCAGGCAGGCAAAAAAGCAGTCACCGTCTCCATTATCCCAGCAGTGGCAGCAGAACAACCAGCGAGGCGCCACATCCCACTTTGCCCACGTCCAAACCATAGGAAACCCATCAGACTTCCCACTCAGTGCCACGCTCCCTATGCGACTCTCACTCCTCCCACACCATCCCTGGCCACGGCCCACTCACTATGCTGCTCTGTTCTGCCCTCCTCAAGTCAGGGGTTCAGAGTTAGCCAGGCCCAGTGGTCCACACTCACAAGCAAAATCGGGCCCTCCTTCGGAAAGGCCAAAGAAACAAGGATCAGAATTTTCTGCCAGGCCGTGTCTCTACATGAAAGGCTGGGGCCAACTGTTGGAGGCTCATCTCCTCACAGCAGGCAGCACTTAGTTGAGAGGCTGAGGTAGGATGATCACGCTAAGTTCGAGGTCTGACTGGTCCCTGTAGTGATTTCAAGGAGACCATCCTGAGGTACCCAGGGAGGCCTCTGTCTTCAAAAAGCAAGTAAGCAAGCAAATAAAACACTCAACGTAAATAATCAAAAAATAATAGAAGCCAAACCCTAACCCTAACCCTAACCCTGCTGAATGTCTGGCTTCCACCCTTAGATAGCATCACCACATGGGATTTCCCCCTCCTCTCCTGGTGGCGGTGGGGAGAAGCAGTACCATTTGGCCTCATTCACACAATTTTCTCCAAAGGGGGGGGGCGGCACCAGCTCACCCGTGGGCCATAGAAAACACCACGCACTCCATGGGTTTGTGTTGATTTGCATCTTTATTTTGCAGTCTGTCATTAGGGTTCCCAGGTTTCCCCTCAGAGAACAAGGTGGGAGGCAGTCAAAGGAGATGTTGGTTTCAAAGGGCGAACATGTCCATGAGATTCACTCCACTTCCTCTTTTTCTCAAACAGACTCATCGCCCACCACACGTTTAGGGTCGGACGTGAGATCGTCAGGGTTGGGCGGCTGTCATCCATCGAGGGAGAGCCAAATGCAGTTCTGCAGTGGAAAGAAAACGATAATTAAAGACGAGCCATACAACCAAGACAAAGCAAGACAGCAAAAAGCAAAAAAAAAAAAAAAAAAAAAAAAGCAACCCAAACCTCTCAGGAAACAAAAAGCATAAGCCAACAAGAGAAAAGAAAAGGAAGAGAAAATAATGAAACCAATAAAAGAAACAGACGGCAACCCTAAAAGAAAAAGGTGACAATGACGACGACAACAACCACAGAAACAAGAACAACAAGAACAACAGCAGCAGCAGGAGGAGGAGGGCGAAAGAAAACAAAAACA
>NW_026948060.1:0-18000 GCF_034190915.1 Cavia porcellus
CGTGATTTTTTTCTCACTCCTACTAGTGAATGTAATGTAACACACACCCATACAATGAGCACCACCCCTTGATGTTTTTCTCACTCCTACTAGTGAATGTAATGTAACACACACCCATACAATGCGCACCACCCCATGATGTTTTTCTCACTCCTACTAGTGAATGTAATGTAACACACACCCATACAATGCGCACCACCCCGTGATGTTTTTCTCACTCCTACTAGTGAATCTAATGTAACACACACCCATACAATGCGCACCACCCCATGATGTTTTTCTCACTCCTACTAATGAATGTAATGTAACACACACCCATACAATGCGCACCACCCCGTGATGTTTTTTTCACTCCTACTAGTGAATCTAATGTAACACACACCCTTACAATGCGCACCACCCCGTGATGTTTTTCTCACTCCTACTAGTGAATGTAATGTAACACACACCCATGCAATGCGCACCACCCCGTGATGTTTTTCTCACTCCTACTAATGAATGTAATATAACACACACCCATACAATGCGCACCACCCCATGATGTTTTTCTCACTCCTACTAGTGAATGTAATGTAACACACACCCATACAATGCGCACCACCCCGTGATGTTTTTCTCACTCCTACTAGTGAATCTAATGTAACAGACACCCATACAATGCGCACCACCCCGTGATGTTTTTCAGAAACCTATCCTACATTGCCACTGCATGTTCCCTGACCTCCCCATGCTGACTACCCCCCGGTGCTTTTCTCCATCCTACATTGCCAATCACTGCCTATCCAAATTCAGAGCCTCCGATTCACACCACCCCGTGATGTTTTTCTCACTCCTTGTAGTGAATGTAATGTAACACACACCCTACAATGCGCAGCACCCCGTGATGTTTTTCTCACTCCTACTAGTGAATGTAATGTAACACACACCCATACAATGCGCACCACCCTGTGATGTTTTTCTCACTCCTACTAGTGAATGTAATGTAACACACACCGATACAATGCGCACCACCCCATGATGTTTTTCTCACTCCTACTAGTGAATCTAATGTAACACACACCCATACAACGCGCACCACCCCGTGATGTTTTTCTCACTCCTACTAGTGAATGTAATGTAACACACACCCATACAATGCACACCACCCCGTGATGTTTTTCTCACTCTTACTAGTGAATGTAATGTAACACACACCCATACAATGCGCACCACCCCGCGATGTATTTCAGAAACCTATCCTACATTGCCACTGCATGTTCACTGACCTCCCCATTTTGACCACCCCGCGGTGCTTTTCTCCATCCTACATTGCCTATAACTGCCTATCCTAATTCAGACCCTCCGATTCACACCACCCTGTGATGTTTTTCTCACTCCTACTAGTGAATGTAATGTAACACACACCCATACAAGGCGCACCACCCCGTGATGTTTTTCTCACTCCTACTAGTGAATGTAATGTAACACACACCCATACAATGCGCACCACCCCGTGATGTTTTTCTCACTCCTTCTAGTGAATCTAATGTAACACACACCCATACAATGCGCACCACCCCGTGATGTTTTTCTCACTCCTACTAGTGAATGTAATGTAATACACACAGAAACAATGCGCACCACCCCGTGATGTTTTTCTCACTCCTACTAGTGAATGTAATGTAACACACACCCATACAATGCGCACCACCCCGTGATGTTTTTCTCACTCCTACTAGTGAATGTAATGTAACACACACCCATACAATGCGCACCACCCCGTGATGTTTTTCTCACTCCTACTAGTGAATGTAATGTAACACACACAGAAACAATGCGCACCACCCCGTGATGTTTTTCTCACTCCTACTAGTGAATGTAATGTAACACACACCCATACAATTCGCACCACCCCGTGATGTTTTTCTCACTCCTACTAGTGAATGTAATGTAACACACACCCATACAATGCGCATCACCCCTTGATGTTTTTCTCACTCCTACTAGTGAATGTAATGTAACACACACCCATACAATGCGCACCACTCCGTGATGTTTTTCTCACTCCTATTAGTGAATGTAATGTAACACACACCCATACAATGCGCACCACCCCGTGATGTTTTTCTCACTCCTACTAGTGAATCTGATGTAACACACACCCATACAATGCGCACCACCCCTCGATGTTTTTCAGAAACCTATCCTACATTGCCACTGCATGTTCCCTGACCTCCCCATGCTGACCACCCCGCGGTGCTTTTCTCCATGCTACATTGCCACTCACTGCCTATCCTAATTCAGACCCTCCGATTCACACCACCCCATGATGATTTCCTCACTCCTACTAGTGAATGTAATGTAACACACACCCATACAATACGCACCACCCCGTGATGTTTTTCTCACTCCTACTAGTGAATGTAATGTAACACACACCCATACAATGCGCACCACCCCGTGAGGTTTTCCTCACTCCTACTAGTGAATCTAATGTAACACACACCCATACAATGCGCACCACCCCGTGATGTTTTTCTCACTCCTACTAGTGAATGTAATGTAACACACACCCATACAATGCGCACCACCCCATGATGTTTTTCTCACTCCTACTAGTGAATGTAATGTAACACACACAGAAACAATGCGCACCACCCCGTGATGTTTTTCTCACTCCTACTAGTGAATGTAATGTAACACACACCCATACAATGCGCACCACCCCGTGATGTTTTTCTCACTCCTACTAGTGAATGTAATGTAACACACACCCATACAATGCGCACCTCCCCGTGATGTTTTTCTCACTCCTACTAGTGAATGTAATGTAACACACACCCATAAAATGCGCACCACCCCGTGATGTTTTTCTCACTCCTACTAGTGAATGTAATGTAACACACACCCATACAATTTGCACCACCCCGTGATGTTTTTCTCACTCCTACTCGTGAATCTAATGTAACACACACCCATACAATGCGCACCACCCCGTGATGTTTTTCAGAAACCTATCCTACATTGCCGCTGCATGTTCCCTTACCTCCCCATGCTGACCACCCCCCGGTGCTTTTCTCCATCCTACATTGCCACTCACTGCCTATCCTAATTCAGAGCCTCCAATTCACACCACCCCGTGATGTTTTTCTCACTCCTACTAGTGAATCTAATGTAACACACACCCGTACAATGCGCACCACACCGTGATGTTTTTCTCACTCCTACTAGTGAATGTAATGTAACACACACCCATACAATGCGCATCACCCCTTGATGTTTTTCTCACTCCTACTAGTGAATGTAATGTAACACACACCCATACAATGCGCACCACTCCGTGATGTTTTTCTCACTCCTATTAGTGAATGTAATGTAACACACACCCATACAATGCGCACCACCCCGTGATGTTTTTCTCACTCCTACTAGTGAATCTGATGTAACACACACCCATACAATGCGCACCACCCCTCGATGTTTTTCAGAAACCTATCCTACATTGCCACTGCATGTTCCCTGACCTCCCCATGCTGACCACCCCGCGGTGCTTTTCTCCATGCTACATTGCCACTCACTGCCTATCCTAATTCAGACCCTCCGATTCACACCACCCCATGATGATTTCCTCACTCCTACTAGTGAATGTAATGTAACACACACCCATACAATACACACCACCCCGTGATGTTTTTCTCACTCCTTCTAGTGAATGTAATGTAACACACACCCATACAATGCGCACCACCCCGTGAGGTTTTTCTCACTCCTACTAGTGAATCTAATGTAACACACACCCATACAATGCGCACCACCCCGTGATGTTTTTCTCACTCCTACTAGTGAATGTAATGTAACACACACCCATACAATGCGCACCACCCCGTGATGTTTTTCTCACTCCTACTAGTGAATCTAATGTAACACACACCCATACAATGCGTACCACCCCGTGATGTTTTTCTCACTCCTACTAGTGAATGTAATGTAACACAGACCCATACAATGCGCACCACCCCGTGATGTTTTTCTCACTCCTACTAGTGAATGTAATGTAACACACACCCATACAATGCGCACCACCCCGTGATGTTTTTCTCACTCCTACTAGTGAATGTAATGTAACACACACCCATAAAATGCGCACCACCCCGTGATGTTTTTCTCACTCCTACTAGTGAATGTAATGTAACACACACCCATACAATGCGCACCACCCCGTGATGTTTTTCTCACTCCTACTAGTGAATGTAATGTAAGACACACCCATACAATGCGCACCACCCCGTGATGTTTTTCTCACTCCTACTAGTGAATGTAATGTAACACACACAGAAACAATGCGCACCACCCCGTGATGTTTTTCTCACTCCTACTAGTGAATGTAATGTAACACACACCCATACAATTCGCACCACCCCGTGATGTTTTTCTCACTCCTACTAGTGAATGTAATGTAACACACACCCATACAATGCGCATCACCCCTTGATGTTTTTCTCACTCCTACTAGTGAATGTAATGTAACACACACCCATACAATGCGCACCACTCCGTGATGTTTTTCTCACTCCTATTAGTGAATGTAATGTAACACACACCCATACAATGCGCACCACCCCGTGATGTTTTTCTCACTCCTACTAGTGAATCTGATGTAACACACACCCATACAATGCGCACCACCCCTCGATGTTTTTCAGAAACCTATCCTACATTGCCACTGCATGTTCCCTGACCTCCCCATGCTGACCACCCCGCGGTGCTTTTCTCCATGCTACATTGCCACTCACTGCCTATCCTTATTCAGACCCTCCGATTCACACCACCCCATGATGATTTCCTCACTCCTACTAGTGAATGTAATGTAACACACACCCATACAATACGCACCACCCCGTGATGTTTTTCTCACTCCTACTAGTGAATGTAATGTAACACACACCCATACAATGTGCACCACCCCGTGAGGTTTTTCTCACTCCTACTAGTGAATCTAATGTAACACACACCCATACAATGCGCACCACCCCGTGATGTTTTTCTCACTCCTACTAGTGAATGTAATGTAACACACACCCATACAATGCGCACCACCCCGTGATGTTTTTCTCACTCCTACTAGTGAATGTAATGTAACACACACAGAAACAATGCGCACCACCCCGTGATGTTTTTCTCACTCCTACTAGTGAATGTAATGTAACACACACCCATACAATGCGCACCACCCCGTGATGTTTTTCTCACTCCTACTAGTGAATGTAATGTAACACACACCCATACAATGCGCACCACCCCGTGATGTTTTTCTCACTCCTACTAGTGAATGTAATGTAACACACACCCATAAAATGCGCACCACCCCGTGATGTTTTTCTCACTCCTACTAGTGAATGTAATGTAACACACACCCATACAATTTGCACCACCCCGTGATGTTTTTCTCACTCCTACTCGTGAATCTAATGTAACACACACCCATACAATGCGCACCACCCCGTGATGTTTTTCAGAAACCTATCCTACATTGCCGCTGCATGTTCCCTTACCTCCCCATGCTGACCACCCCCCGGTGCTTTTCTCCATCCTACATTGCCACTCACTGCCTATCCTAATTCAGAGCCTCCGATTCACACCACCCCGTGATGTTTTTCTCACTCCTACTAGTGAATCTAATGTAACACACACCCGTACAATGCGCACCACACCGTGATGTTTTTCTCACTCCTACTAGTGAATGTAATGTAACACACACCCATACAATGCGCATCACCCCTTGATGTTTTTCTCACTCCTACTAGTGATTGTAATGTAACACACACCCATACAATGCGCACCACTCCGTGATGTTTTTCTCACTCCTATTAGTGAATGTAATGTAACACACACCCATACAATGCGCACCACCCCGTGATGTTTTTCTCACTCCTACTAGTGAATCTGATGTAACACACACCCATACAATGCGCACCACCCCTCAATGTTTTTCAGAAACCTATCCTACATTGCCACTGCATGTTCCCTGACCTCCCCATGCTGACCACCCCGCGGTGCTTTTCTCCATGCTACATTGCCACTCACTGCCTATCCTAATTCAGACCCTCCGATTCACACCACCCCATGATGATTTCCTCACTCCTACTAGTGAATGTAATGTAACACACACCCATACAATACACACCACCCCGTGATGTTTTTCTCACTCCTTCTAGTGAATGTAATGTAACACACACCCATACAATGCGCACCACCCCGTGAGGTTTTTCTCACTCCTACTAGTGAATCTAATGTAACACACACCCATACAATGCGCACCACCCCGTGATGTTTTTCTCACTCCTACTAGTGAATGTAATGTAACACACACCCATACAATGCGCACCACCCCGTGATGTTTTTCTCACTCCTACTAGTGAATCTAATGTAACACACACCCATACAATGCGTACCACCCCGTGATGTTTTTCTCACTCCTACTAGTGAATGTAATGTAACAC
Organism: Cavia porcellus; assembly: GCF_034190915.1. NCBI lineage: Eukaryota > Metazoa > Chordata > Mammalia > Rodentia > Caviidae > Cavia > Cavia porcellus. Next base: position 6,480 of record NW_026948060.1, read on the forward strand.
AGACCCATACAATGCGCACCACCCCGTGATGTTTTTCTCACTCCTACTAGTGAATGTAATGTAACACACACCCATACAATGCGCACCACCCCGTGATGTTTTTCTCACTCCTACTAGTGAATGTAATGTAACACACACCCATAAAATGCGCACCACCCCGTGATGTTTTTCTCACTCCTACTAGTGAATGTAATGTAACACACACCCATACAATTTGCACCACCCCGTGATGTTTTTCTCACTCCTACTCGTGAATCTAATGTAACACACACCCATACAATGTGCACCACCCCGTGATGTTTTTCAGAAACCTATCCTACATTGCCGCTGCATGTTCCCTTACCTCCCCATGCTGACCACCCCCCGGTGCTTTTCTCCATCGTACATTGCCACTCACTGCCTATCCTAATTCAGAGCCTCCGATTCACACCACCACGTGATGTTTTTCTCACTCCTACTCGTGAATCTAATGTAACACACACCCGTACAATGCGCACCACACCGTGATGTTTTTCTCACTCCTACTAGTGAATGTAATGTAACACACACCCATACAATGCACACCACCCCGTGATGTTTTTCTCACTCCTACTAGTGAATGTAATGTAACACACACCCATACAATGCGCACCACCCCGTGATGTTTTTCTCACTCCTACTAGTGAATCTAATGTAACACACACCCATACAATGCGCACCACCCCGCGATGTTTTTCAGAAACCTATCCTACATTGCCACTGCATGTTCCCTGACCTCCCCATTCTGACCACCCCGAGGTGCTTTTCTCCATCCTACATTGCCAATCACTGCCTATCCTAATTCAGACCCTCCGATTCACACCACCCCGTGATGTTTTTCTCACTCCTACTAGTGAATGTAATGTAACACACACCCATACAATGCGCACCACCCCGTGATGTTTTTCTCACTCCTACTAGTGAATGTAATGTAACACACACCCATACAATGCGCACCACCCCGTGATGTTTTTCTCACTCCTACTAGTGAATCTAATGTAACACACACCCATACAATGCGCACCACCCCGTGATGTTTTTCTCACTCCTACTAGTGAATGTAATGTAACACACACCCATACAATGCGCACCAGGCCGTGATGTTTTTCTCACTCCTACTAGTGAATCTAATGTAACACACACCCATACAATGCGCACCACCCCGTGATGTTTTTCTCACTCCTACTAGTGAATGTAATGTAACACACACAGAAACAATGCGCACCACCCCGTGATGTTTTTCTCACTCCTACTAGTGAATGTAATCTAACACACACCCATACAATGCGCACCACCCCGTGATGTTTTTCTCACTCCTACTAGTGAATGTAATGTAACACACACCCATACAATGCGCATCAACCCGTGATGTTTTTCTCACTCCTACTAGTGAATGTAATGTAACACACACCCATACAATGCGCACCACCCCGTGATGTTTTTCTCACTCCTACTAGTGAATCTAATGTAACAGACACCCATACAATGCGCACCACGCCGTGATGTTTTTCTCACTCCTACTAGTGAATGTAATGTAACACACAGCCATACAATGCGCACCACCCCTCGATGTTTTTCAGAAACCTTTCCTACATTGCCACTGCATGTTACCTGACCTCCCCATGCTGACCACCCCGCGGTGCTTTTCTCAATGCTACATTTCCACTCACTGCCTATCCTAATTCAGACCCTCCGATTCACACCACCCCGTGATGTTTTCCTCACTCCTACTAGTGAATGTAATGTAACACACACCCATAAAATGCGCACCACCCCGTGATGTTTTTCTCACTCCTACTAGTGAATCTAATGTAACACACAACTATACAATGCGCACCACCCCGTGATGTTTTTCTCACTCCTACTAGTGAATCTAATGTAACACACACACATACAATGCGCACCACGCCGTGATGTTTTTCTCACTCCTACTAGTGAATGTAATGTAACACACAGCCATACAATGCGCACCACCCCGTGATGTTTTTCTCACTCCTACTAGTGAATCTAATGTAACACACACCCATACAATGCGTACCACCCGTGATGTTTTTCTCACTCCTACTAGTAAATGTAATGTAACACAGACCCATACAATGCGCACCACCCCGTGATGTTTTTCTCACTCCTACTAGTGAATGTAATGTAACACACACCCATACAATGCGCACCACGCCGTGATGTTTTTCTCACTCCTACTAGTGAATCTAATGTAACACACACCCATACAATGCGCACCACCCCGTGATGTTTTTCTCACTCCTACTAGTGAATGTAATGTAACACACACAGAAACAATGCGCACCACCCCGTGATGTTTTTCTCACTCCTACTAGTGAATGTAATGTAACACACACCCATACAATGCGCACCACCCCGTGATGTTTTTCTCACTCCTACTAGTGAATGTAATGTAACACACACAGAAACAATGCGCACCACCCCGTGATGTTTTTCTCACTCCTACTAGTGAATGTAATGTAACACACACCCATACAATGCGCACCACCCCGTGATGTTTTTCTCACTCCTACTAGTGAATGTAATGTAACACACACCCATTCAATGCGCATCAACCCGTGATGTTTTTCTCACTCCTACTAGTGAATGTAATGTAACACACACCCATACAATGCGCACCACCCCGTGATGTTTTTCTCACTCCTATTAGTGAATGTAATGTAACACACACACATACAATGCGCACCACCCCGTGATGTTTTTCTCACTCCTACTAGTGAATCTAATGTAACAGACACCCATACAATGCGCACCACCCCTCGATGTTTTTCAGAAACCTTTCCTACATTGCCACTGCATGTTACCTGACCTCCCCATGCTGACCACCCCGCGGTGCTTTTCTCAATGCTACATTTCCACTCACTGCCTATCCTAATTCAGACCCTCCGATTCACACCACCCCGTGATGTTTTCCTCACTCCTACTAGTGAATGTAATGTAACACACACACATACAATGCGCACCACCCCGTGATGTTTTTCTCACTCCTACTAGTGAATCTAATGTAACACACAACTATACAATGCGCACCACCCCGTGATGTTTTTCTCACTCCTACTAGTGAATGTAATGTAACACACACCCATACAATGCGCACCACGCCGTGATGTTTTTCTCACTCGTACTAGTGAATGTAATGTAACACACACCCATACAATGCGCACCACCCCGTGATGTTTTTCTCACTCCTACTAGTGAATCTAATGTAACACACACCCATACAATGCGTACCACCCCGTGATGTTTTTCTCACTCCTACTAGTAAATGTAATGTAACACAGACCCATACAATGCGCACCACCCCGTGATGTTTTTCTCACTCCTACTAGTGAATGTAATGTAACACACACCCATACAATGCGCACCACCCCGTGATGTTTTTCTCACTCCTACTAGTGAATGTAATGTAACACACACCCATAAAATGCGCACCACCCCGTGATGTTTTTCTCACTCCTACTAGTGAATGTAATGTAACACACACCCATACAATTTGCACCACCCCGTGATGTTTTTCTCACTCCTACTCGTGAATCTAATGTAACACACACCCATACAATGCGCACCACCCCGTGATGTTTTTCAGAAACCTATCCTACATTGCCGCTGCATGTTCCCTTACCTCCCCATGCTGATCACCCCCCGGTGCTTTTCTCCATCCTACATTGCCACTCACTGCCTATCCTAATTCAGAGCCTCCGATTCACACCACCCCGTGATGTTTTTCTCACTCCTACTAGTGAATCTAATGAAACACACACCCGTACAATGCGCACCACACCGTGATGTTTTTCTCACTCCTACTAGTGAATGTAATGTAACACACACCCATACAATGCACACCACCCCGTGATGTTTTTCTCACTCCTACTAGTGAATGTAATGTAACACACACCCATACAATGCGCACCACCCCGTGATGTTTTTCTCACTCCTACTAGTGAATCTAATGTAACACACACCCATACAATGCGCACCACCCCGCGATGTTTTTCAGAAACCTATCCTACATTGCCACTGCATGTTCCCTGACCTCCCCATTCTGACCACCCCGCGGTGCTTTTCTCCATCCTACATTGCCAATCACTGCCTATCCTAATTCAGACCCTCCGATTCACACCACCCCGTGATGTTTTTCTCACTCCTACTAGTGAATGTAATGTAACACACACCCATACAATGCGCACCACCCCGTGATGTTTTTCTCACTCCTACTAGTGAATGTAATGTAACACACACCCATACAATGCGCACCACCCCGTGATGTTTTTCTCACTCCTACTAGTGAATCTAATGTAACACACACACATACAATGCGCACCACCCCGTGATGTTTTTCTCACTCCTACTAGTGAATGTAATGTAACACACACCCATACAATGCGCACCACCCCGTGATGTTTTTCTCACTCCTACTAGTGAATGTAATGTAACACACACCCATACAATGCGCACCACGCCGTGATGTTTTTCTCACTCCTACTAGTGAATCTAATGTAACACACACCCATACAATGCGCACCACCCCGTGATGTTTTTCTCACTCCTACTAGTGAATGTAATGTAACACACACAGAAACAATGCGCACCACCCCGTGATGTTTTTCTCACTCCTACTAGTGAATGTAATGTAACACACACCCATACAATGCGCACCACCCCGTGATGTTTTTCTCACTCCTACTAGTGAATGTAATGTAACACACACCCATACAATGCGCATCAACCCGTGATGTTTTTCTCACTCCTACTAGTGAATGTAATGTAACACACACCCATACAATGCGCACCACCCCGTGATGTTTTTCTCACTCCTATTAGTGAATGTAATGTAACACACACCCATACAATGCGCACCACCCCGTGATGTTTTTCTCACTCCTACTAGTGAATCTAATGTAACAGACACCCATACAATGCGCACCACCCCTCGATGTTTTTCAGAAACCTTTCCTACATTGCCACTGCATGTTACCTGACCTCCCCATGCTGAGCACCCCGCGGTGCTTTTCTCAATGCTACATTTCCACTCACTGCCTATCCTAATTCAGACCCTCCGATTCACACCACCCCGTGATGTTTTCCTCACTCCTACTAGTGAATGTAATGTAACACACACCCATACAATGCGCACCACTCCGTGATGTTTTTCTCACTCCTACTAGTGAATCTAATGTAACACACAACTATACAATGCGCACCACCCCGTGATGTTTTTCTCACTCCTACTAGTGAATCTAATGTAACACACACCCATACAATGCGCACCACCCCGTGATGTTTTTCAGAAACCTATCCTACATTGCCGCTGCATGTTCCCTTACCTCCCCATGCTGATCACCCCCCGGTGCTTTTCTCCATCCTACATTGCCACTCACTGCCTATCCTAATTCAGAGCCTCCGATTCACACCACCCCGTGATGTTTTTCTCACTCCTACTAGTGAATCTAATGTAACACACACCCGTACAATGCGCACCACACCGTGATGTTTTTCTCACTCCTACTAGTGAATGTAATGTAACACACACCCATACAATGCACACCACCCCGTGATGTTTTTCTCACTCCTACTAGTGAATGTAATGTAACACACACCCATACAATGCGCACCACCCCATGATGTTTTTCTCACTCCTACTAGTGAATCTAATGTAACACACACCCATACAATGCGCACCACCCCGCGATGTTTTTCAGAAACCTATCCTACATTGCCACTGCATGTTCCCTGACCTCCCCATTCTGACCACCCCGCGGTGCTTTTCTCCATCCTACATTGCCAATCACTGCCTATCCTAATTCAGACCCTCCGATTCACACCACCCCGCGATGTTTTTCTCACTCCTACTAGTGAATGTAATGTAACACACACCCATACAATGCGCACCACCCCGTGATGTTTTTCTCACTCCTACTAGTGAATGTAATGTAACACACACCCATACAATGCGCACCACCCCGTGATGTTTTTCTCACTCCTACTAGTGAATCTAATGTAACACACACACATACAATGCGCACCACCCCGTGATGTTTTTCTCACTCCTACTAGTGAATGTAATGTAACACACACCCATACAATGCGCACCACCCCGTGATGTTTTTCTCACTCCTACTAGTGAATGTAATGTAACACACACCCATACAATGCGCACCACGCCGTGATGTTTTTCTCACTCCTACTAGTGAATCTAATGTAACACACACCCATACAATGCGCACCACCCCGTGATGTTTTTCTCACTCCTACTAGTGAATGTAATGTAACACACACAGAAACAATGCGCACCACCCCGTGATGTTTTTCTCACTCCTACTAGTGAATGTAATGTAACACACACCCATACAATGCGCACCACCCCGTGATGTTTTTCTCACTCCTACTAGTGAATGTAATGTAACACACACCCATACAATGCGCATCAACCCGTGATGTTTTTCTCACTCCTACTAGTGAATGTAATGTAACACACACCCATACAATGCGCACCACCCCGTGATGTTTTTCTCACTCCTATTAGTGAATGTAATGTAACACACACCCATACAATGCGCACCACCCCGTGATGTTTTTCTCACTCCTACTAGTGAATCTAATGTAACAGACACCCATACAATGCGCACCACCCCTCGATGTTTTTCAGAAACCTTTCCTACATTGCCACTGCATGTTACCTGACCTCCCCATGCTGACCACCCCGCGGTGCTTTTCTCAATGCTACATTTCCACTCACTGCCTATCCTAATTCAGACCCTCCGATTCACACCACCCCGTGATGTTTTCCTCACTCCTACTAGTGAATGTAATGTAACACACACCCATACAATGCGCACCACTCCGTGATGTTTTTCTCACTCCTACTAGTGAATCTAATGTAACACACAAGTATACAATGCGCACCACCCCGTGATGTTTTTCTCACTCCTACTAGTGAATCTAATGTAACACACACCCATACAATGCGCACCACCCCTTGATGTTTTTCTCACTCCTACTAGTGAATCTAATGTAACACACACCCATACAACGCGCACCACCCCGTGATGTTTTTCTCACTCCTACTAGTGAATGTAATGTAACACACACCCATACAATGCACACCACCCCGTGATGTTTTTCTCACTCCTACTAGTGAATGTAATGTAACACACACCCATACAATGCGCACCACCCCGCGATGTATTTCAGAAACCTATCCTACATTGCCACTGCATGTTCCCTGACCTCCCCATTCTGACCACCCCGCCGTGCTTTTCTCCATCCTACATTGCCAATCACTGCCTATCCTAATTCAGACACTCCGATTCACACCACCCTGTGATGTTTTTCTCACTCCTACTAGTGAATGTAATGTAACACACACCCATACAATGCGCACCACCCCGTGATGTTTTTCTCACTCCTTCTAGTGAATCTAATGTAACACACACCCATACAATGCGCACCACCCCGTGATGTTTTTCTCACTCCTACTAGTGAATGTAATGTAATACACACAGAAACAATGCGCACCACCCCGTGATGTTTTTCTCACTCCTACTAGTGAATGTAATGTAACACACACCCATACAATGCGCACCACCCCGTGATGTTTTTCTCACTCCTACTTGTGAATGTAATGTAACACACACCCATACAATGCGCACCACCCCGTGATGTTTTTCTCACTCCTACTAGTGAATGTAATGTAACACACACCCATACAATGCGCACCACCCCGTGATGTTTTTCTCACTCCTACTAGTGAATGTAATGTAACACACACCCATACAATGCGCACCACCCCGTGATGTTTTTCTCACTCCTACTAGTGAATGTAATGTAACACACACCCATACAATGCGCATCAACCCGTGATGTTTTTGTCACTCCTACTAGTGAATGTAATGTAACACACACCCATACAATGCGCACCACCCCGTGATGTTTTTCTCACTCCTATTAGTGAATGTAATGTAACACACACCCATACAATGCGCACCACCCCGTGATGTTTTTCTCACTCCTACTAGTGAATCTAATGTAACAGACACCCATACAATGCGCACCACCCCTCGATGTTTTTCAGAAACCTTTCCTACATTGCCACTGCATGTTACCTGACCTCCCCATGCTGACCACCCCGCGGTGCTTTTCTCAATGCTACATTTCCACTCACTGCCTATCCTAATTCAGACCCTCCGATTCACACCACCCCGTGATGTTTTCCTCACTCCTACTAGTGAATGTAATGTAACACACACCCATACAATGCGCACCACTCCGTGATGTTTTTCTCACTCCTACTAGTGAATCTAATGTAACACACAACTATACAATGCGCACCACCCCGTGATGTTTTTCTCACTCCTACTAGTGAATCTAATGTAACACACACCCATACAATGCGCACCACCCCTTGATGTTTTTCTCACTCCTACTAGTGAATCTAATGTAACACACACCCATACAACGCGCACCACCCCGTGATGTTTTTCTCACTCCTACTAGTGAATGTAATGTAACACACACCCATACAATGCACACCACCCCGTGATGTTTTTCTCACTCCTACTAGTGAATGTAATGTAACACACACCCATACAATGCGCACCACCCCGCGATGTATTTCAGAAACCTATCCTACATTGCCACTGCATGTTCCCTGACCTCCCCATTCTGACCACCCCGCGGTGCTTTTCTCCATCCTACATTGCCAATCACTGCCTATCCTAATTCAGACACTCCGATTCACACCACCCTGTGATGTTTTTCTCACTCCTACTAGTGAATGTAATGTAACACACACCCATACAATGCGCACCACCCCGTGATGTTTTTCTCACTCCTTCTAGTGAATCTAATGTAACACACACCCATACAATGCGCACCACCCCGTGATGTTTTTCTCACTCCTACTAGTGAATGTAATGTAACACACACAGAAACAATGCGCACCACCCCGTGATGTTTTTCTCACTCCTACTAGTGAATGTAATGTAACACACACCCATACAATGCGCACCACCCCGTGATGTTTTTCTCACTCCTACTAGTGAATGTAATGTAACACACACCCATACAATGCGCATCACCCCTTGATGTTTTTCTCACTCCTACTAGTGAATGTAATGTAACACACACCCATACAATGCGCACCACTCCGTGATGTTTTTCTCACTCCTATTAGTGAATGTAATGTAACACACACCCATACAATGCGCACCACCCCTCGATGTTTTTCAGAAACCTATCCTACATTGCCACTGCATGTTCCCTGACCTCCCCATGCTGACCACCCCGCGGTGCTTTTCTCCATGCTACATTGCCACTCACTGCCTATCCTAATTCAGACCCTCCGATTCACACCACCCCATGATGATTTCCTCACTCCTACTAGTGAATGTAATGTAACACACACCCATACAATACGCACCACCCCGTGATGTTTTTCTCACTCCTACTAGTGAATGTAATGTAACACACACCCATACAATACGCACCACCCCGTGATGTTTTTCTCACTCCTACTAGTGAATGTAATGTAACACACACCCATGCAATGCGCACCACCCCGTGATGTTTTTCTCACTCCTACTAATGAATGTAATATAACACACACCCATACAATGCGCACCACCTCATGATGTTTTTCTCACTCCTAATAGTGAATGTAATGTAACACACACCCATACAATGCGCACCACCCCGTGATGTTGTTCTCACTCCTACTAGTGAATCTAATGTAACAGACACCCATACAATGCGCACCACCCCGTGATGTTTTTCAGAAACCTATCCTACATTGCCACTGCATGTTCCCTGACCTCCCCATGCTGACTACACCCCGGTGCTTTTCTCCATCCTACATTGCCAATCACTGCCTATCCAAATTCAGAGCCTCCGATTCACACCACCCCGTGATGTTTTTCTCACTCCTTGTAGTGAATGTAATGTAACACACACCCTACAATGCGCAGCACCCCGTGATGTTTTTCTCACTCCTACTAGTGAATGTAATGTAACACACACCCATACAATGCGCACCACCCTGTGATGTTTTTCTCACTCCTACTAGTGAATGTAATGTAACACACACAGATACAATGCGCACCACCCCATGATGTTTTTCTCACTCCTACTAGTGAATCTAATGTAACACACACCCATACAACGCGCACCACCCCGTGATGTTTTTCTCACTCCTACTAGTGAATGTAATGTAACACACACCCATACAATGCACACCACCCCGTGATGTTTTTCTCACTCTTACTAGTGAATGTAATGTAACACACACCCATACAATGCGCACCACCCCGCGATGTATTTCAGAAACCTATCCTACATTGCCACTGCATGTTCACTGACCTCCCCATTCTGACCACCCCGCGGTGCTTTTCTCCATCCTACATTGCCTATAACTGCCTATCCGAATTCAGACCCTCCGATTCACACCACCCTGTGATGTTTTTCTCACTCCTACTAGTGAATGTAATGTAACACACACCCATACAAGGCGCACCACCCCGTGATGTTTTTCTCACTCCTACTAGTGAATGTAATGTAACACACACCCATACAATGCGCACCACCCCGTGATGTTTTTCTCACTCCTTCTAGTGAATCTAATGTAACACACACCCATACAATGCGCACCACCCCGTGATGTTTTTCTCACTCCTACGAGTGAATGTAATGTAATACACACAGAAACAATGCGCACCACCCCGTGATGTTTTTCTCACTCCTACTAGTGAATGTAATGTAACACACACCCATACAATGCGCACCACCCCGTGATGTTTTTCTCACTCCTACTAGTGAATGTAATGTAACACACACCCATACAATGCGCACCACCCCGTGATGTTTTTCTCACTCCTACTAGTGAATGTAATGTAACACACACAGAAACAATGCGCACCACCCCGTGATGTTTTTCTCACTCCTACTAGTGAATGTAATGTAACACACACCCATACAATTCGCACCACCCCGTGATGTTTTTCTCACTCCTACTAGTGAATGTAATGTAACACACACCCATACAATGCGCATCACCCCTTGATGTTTTTCTCACTCCTACTAGTGAATGTAATGTAACACACACCCATACAATGCGCACCACTCCGTGATGTTTTTCTCACTCCTATTAGTGAATGTAATGTAACACACACCCATACAATGCGCACCACCCCGTGATGTTTTTCTCACTCCTACTAGTGAATCTGATGTAACACACACCCATACAATGCGCACCACCCCTCGATGTTTTTCAGAAACCTATCCTACATTGCCACTGCATGTTCCCTGACCTCCCCATGCTGACCACCCCGCGGTGCTTTTCTCCATGCTACATTGCCACTCACTGCCTATCCTAATTCAGACCCTCCGATTCACACCACCCCATGATGATTTCCTCACTCCTACTAGTGAATGTAATGTAACACACACCCATACAATACGCACCACCCCGTGATGTTTTTCTCACTCCTAC
>NW_026948061.1:0-18000 GCF_034190915.1 Cavia porcellus
GTTAGGGAACATGCAGTGTCAATGTAGGATAGGTTTCTGAAAAACATCGCGGGGTGGTTCGCATTGTATGGGTGTGTGTTACATTACATTCACTAGTAGGAGTGAGAAAAACATCACAGGGTGGTGCGCATTGTATGGGTGTGTGTTACATTACATTCACTAGTAGGAGTAAGAAAAACATCACGGGGTGGTGCGTATTGTATGGGTGTATGTTACATTACATTCACTAGTAGGAGTGAGAAAAACATCACGGGGTGGTGAGAATCGGAGGGTCTGAATTAGGTTAAGCAGTGAGTGGCAATGTAGGATGGAGAAAAGCAACGCGGGGTGGTCACATGGGGAGGTCAGAGAACATGCAGTGGCAATGTAGGATCGGTTTCTGAAAAATATTGCGGGGTGGTGCGCATTGTATGGGTGTGTGTTACATTACATTCACTAGTAGGAGTGAGAAAAACATCACGGGTTGGTGTGAATCAGAGTGTCTGAATAAGGATAGGCAGTGAGTGGCAATGTAGGATGGAGAAAAGCACCGCGGGGTGGTCAGTATGGGGAGGTCAGGGAACATGCCGTGGCAATGTAGGATAGTTTTCTGAAAAACATCACGGGGTGGTGCGCATTTTATGGGTGTGTGTTACAATACATTCACTAGTAGGAGTGAAAAAAACATCACGGGGTGGTGTGAATCGGAGGGTCTGAATTAGGATAGGCAGTGAGTGGCAATGTAGGATGGAGAAATGCCTCGCGGGGTGGTCAGCATGGGGAGGTAAGGGAACATGCAGTGGCAATGTAGGATAGGTTTCTGAAAAACATCGCGGGGTGGTGCGCATTGTATGGGTGTGTGTTACATTACATTCACTAGTAGGAGTGAGAAAAACATCACGGGGTGGTGTGAATCGGAGGGTCTGAATTAGGATAGGCAGTGAGTGGCAATGTAGGATGGATAAAAGCACCGCGGGTTGGTCAGCATTGGGGAAGTCAGGGAACATGCAGTGGCAATGTAGGATAGTTTTCTGAAAAACGTCACGGGGTGGTGCGCATTGTGTGGGTTTGTGTTACATTACATTCACTAGTAGGAGTGAGAAAAACATCACGGGGTGGAGTGAATTGGAGGGTCTGAATTAGGATAGGCAGTGAGTCGCAATGTAGGATGGAGAAAAGCACCACGGGGTGGTCAGCATGGGGAGGTCAGGGAACATGCAGTGGCAATGTAGGATAGGTTTCTGAAAAACATCGCGGGGTGGTGCGAATTGTATGGTTGTGTGTTACATTACATTCACTAGTAGTAGTGAGAATAACATCCCGGGGTGGTGCGCATTGTATGGGTGTGTGTTACATTACATTCATTAGTAGGAGTGAGAAAAACATCACGGGGTGGTGTGAATCGGAGGGTCTGAATTAGGAGAAGCAGTGAGTGGCAATATAGGATGGAGAAAAGCACCGCGGCGTGGTCAGCATGTGGAGGTCAGGGAACATGCAGTGTCAATGTAGGATAGGTTTCTGAAAAACATCGCGGGGTGGTTCGCATTGTATGGGTGTGTGTTACATTATATTCACTAGTAGGAGTGAGAAAAACATCACGGGGTGGAGCGCATTGTATGGGTGTGTGTTACATGACATTCACTAGTAGGAGTTAGAAAAACATCACGGGGTGGTGTGAATCAGAGGGTCTGAATTAGAAATGGCACTGAGTGACAATGTAGGGTGGAGAAAAGCACCGCGGGGTCGTCAGAAAGGGGATGTCAGGGAACAGGCAGTGGCTATGTAGGATAGGTTTCTGAAAAACATCACGGGGTGGTGTGAATCGGAGGGTCTGAATTAGGAGAAGCAGTGAGTGGCAATATAGGATGGAGAAAAGCACCGCGGCGTGGTCAGCATGTGGAGGTCAGGGAACATGCAGTGTCAATGTAGGATAGGTTTCTGAAAAACATCGCGGGGTGGTTCGCATTGTATGGGTGTGTGTTACATTACATTCACTAGTAGGAGTGAGAAAAACATCACAGGGTGGTGCGCATTGTATGGGTGTGTGTTACATTACATTCACTAGTAGGAGTAAGAAAAACATCACGGGGTGGTGCGTATTGTATAGGTGTGTGTTACATTACATTCACTAGTAGGAGTGAGAAAAACATCACGGGGTGGTGAGAATCGGAGGGTCTGAATTAGGTTAAGCAGTGAGTGGCAATGTAGGATGGAAAAAAGCACCGCGGGGTGGTCACATGGGGAGGTCAGAGAACATGCATTGGCAATGTAGGATCAGTTTCTGAAAAATATTGAGGGGTGGTGCGCATTGTATGGGTGTGTGTTACATTACATTCACTAGTAGGAGTGAGAAAAACATCACGGGGTGGTGTGAATCAGAGTGTCTGAATTAGGATAGGCAGTGAGTGGCAATCTAGGATGGAGAAAAGCACCGCGGGGTGGTCAGTATGGGGAGGTCAGGGAACATGCCGTGGCAATGTAGGATAGTTTTCTGAAAAACATCACGGGGTGGTGCGCATTTTATGGGTGTGTGTTACAATACATTCACTAGTAGGAGTGAAAAAAACATCACGGGGTGGTGTGAATCCGAGGGTCTGAATTAGGATAGGCAGTGAGTGGCAATGTAGGATGGAGAAATGCCTCGCGGGGTGGTCAGCATGGGGAGGTAAGGGAACATGCAGTGGCAATGTAGGATAGGTTTCTGAAAAACATCGCGGGGTGGTGCGCATTGTATGGGTGTGTGTTACATTACATTCACTAGTAGGAGTGAGAAAAACATCACGGGGTGGTGTGAATCGGAGGGTCTGAATTAGGATAGGCAGTGAGTGGCAATGTAGGATGGATAAAAGCACCGCGGGGTGGTCAGCATTGGGGAAGTCAGGGAACATGCAGTGGCAATGTAGGATAGTTTTCTGAAAAACGTCACGGGGTGGTGCGCATTGTGTGGGTTTGTGTTACATTACATTCACTAGTAGAAGTGAGAAAAACATCACGGGGTGGTTTGAATCGGAGTTTCTGAATTAGGATAGGCAGTGAGTGGCAATGTAGGATGGAGAAAAGCACCGCGGGATGGTCAGTATGGGGAGGTCAGGTTCATGCAGTGGCAATGTAGGATAAGTTTCTGAAAAACATCGCGGGGTGGTGCGCATTGTATGGGTGTGTGTTACATTACATTAACTAGTAGGAGTGAGAAAAACATCACGGGGTGGTGGGGATTGTATGGTTGTGTGTTACATTACATTCACCAGTAGGAGTGAGAAAAACATCACGGGGTGGGGCGCATTGTATGGGTGTGTGTTACATTACATTCACTAGTAGGAGTGAGAAAAACATCACGGGGTGGTGTGAATCAGAGGGTCTGAATTAGGATAGGCAGTGAGTGGCAATGTAGGATGGAGAAAAGCACCGCGGGGTGCTCAGTATGGGGAGGTCAGGTTACATGCAGTGGCAATGTAGGATAGGTTTCGGAAAAACATCGCGGTGTGGTGCACATTGTATGGGTGTGTGTTACATTACATTCACTAGTAGGAGTGATAAAAACATCACGGGATGTTGCGCATTGTATGGGTGTGTGTTACATTACATTCACTAGTAGGAGTGAGAAAAACATCACGGGGTGGTGTGCATTGTATGGGTGTGTGTTACATTACATTCACTAGTATGAGTGAGAAAAACATCCCGGGGGGTGTGAATCAGAGTGTCTGAATTAGGATAGGCAGTGAGTGGCAATGTAGGATGGAGAAAAGCACCGCGGGTTCGTCAGCATAGGGAGGTCAGGGAACATGCAGTGGCAATGTAGGATAGGTTTCTGAAAAACATCGCGGGGTGGTGCGCATTGTGTGGGTGTGTGTTCATTACATTCACTAGTAGGCGTGAGAAAAACATCACGGGGTGGTGCGCATTGTATGGGTGTGTGTTACATTACATTCACTAGTAGGAGTGAGAAAAACATCACGGGGTGGTGTGAATCGGAGGGTCTGAATTAGGATAGGCAGTGAGTGGCAATGTAGGAGGGAGAAAAGCACCGCGGTGTGGTCAGCATGGGGAGGTCAGGGAACATGCAGTGGCAATGTAGGATAGGTTTCTGAAAAACATTGCGGGATGGTGCACATTGTATGGGTTTGTGTTACATAACATTCACTAGTAGGAGTGAGAAAAACATCACGTGGTGGTGTGAATCGGAGGGTCTGAATTAGGATAGCCAGTGAGTTGCAATGTAGGATGGAGAAAAGCACCGCGGGGTGGTCAGCATGGGGAGGTCAGGGAACATGCAGTGGCAATGTAGGATAGGTTTCTGAAAAACATCGCGGGGTGGTGCGAATTGTATGGTTGTGTGTTACATTACATTCACTAGTAGTAGTGAGAATAACATCCCGGGGTGGTGCGCATTGTATGGGTGTGTGTTACATTACATTCATTAGTAGGAGTGAGAAAAACATCACGGGGTGGTGTGAATCGGAGGGTCTGAATTAGGAGAAGCAGTGAGTGGCAATATAGGATGGAGAAAAGCACCGCGGCGTGGTCAGCATGTGGAGGTCAGGGAACATGCAGTGTCAATGTAGGATAGGTTTCTGAAAAACATCGCGGGGTGGTTCGCATTGTATGGGTGTGTGTTACATTATATTCACTAGTAGGAGTGAGAAAAACATCACGGGGTGGAGCGCATTGTATGGGTGTGTGTTACATGACATTCACTAGTAGGAGTTAAAAAAACATCACGGGGTGGTGTGAATCAGAGGGTCTGAATTAGGAATGGCACTGAGTGACAATGTAGGGTGGAGAAAAGCACCGCGGGGTCGTCAGAAAGGGGATGTCAGGGAACAGGCAGTGGCTATGTAGGATAGGTTTCTGAAAAACATCACGGGGTGGTGTGAATCGGAGGGTCTGAATTAGGAGAAGCAGTGAGTGGCAATATAGGATGGAGAAAAGCACCGCGGCGTGGTCAGCATGTGGAGGTCAGGGAACATGCAGTGTCAATGTAGGATAGGTTTCTGAAAAACATCGCGGGGTGGTTCGCATTGTATGTGTGTGTGTTACATTACATTCACTAGTAGGAGTGAGAAATACATCACAGGGTGGTGCGCATTGTATGGGTGTGTGTTACATTACATTCACTAGTAGGAGTAAGAAAAACATCACGGGGTGGTGCGTATTGTATAGGTGTGTGTTACATTACATTCACTAGTAGGAGTGAGAAAAACATCACGGGGTGGTGAGAATCGGAGGGTCTGAATTAGGTTAAGCAGTGAGTGGCAATGTAGGATGGAAAAAAGCACCGCGGGGTGGTCACATGGGGAGGTCAGAGAACATGCATTGGCAATGTAGGATCGGTTTCTGAAAAATATTGCGGGGTGGTGCGCATTGTATGGGTGTGTGTTACATTACATTCACTAGTAGGAGTGAGAAAAACATCACGGGGTGGTGTGAATCAGAGTGTCTGAATTAGGATAGGCAGTGAGTGGCAATCTAGGATGGAGAAAAGCACCGCGGGGTGGTCAGTATGGGGAGGTCAGGGAACATGCCGTGGCAATGTAGGATAGTTTTCTGAAAAACATCACGGGGTGGTGCGCATTTTATGGGTGTGTGTTACAATACATTCACTAGTAGGAGTGAAAAAAACATCACGGGGTGGTGTGAATCCGAGGGTCTGAATTAGGATAGGCAGTGAGTGGCAATGTAGGATGGAGAAATGCCTCGCGGGGTGGTCAGCATGGGGAGGTAAGGGAACATGCAGTGGCAATGTAGGATAGGTTTCTGAAAAACATCGCGGGGTGGTGCGCATTGTATGGGTGTGTGTTACATTACATTCACTAGTAGGAGTGAGAAAAACATCACGGGGTGGTGTGAATCGGAGGGTCTGAATTAGGATAGGCAGTGAGTGGCAATGTAGGATGGATAAAAGCACCGCGGGGTGGTCAGCATTGGGGAAGTCAGGGAACATGCAGTGGCAATGTAGGATAGTTTTCTGAAAAACGTCACGGGGTGGTGCGCATTGTGTGGGTTTGTGTTACATTACATTCACTAGTAGGAGTGAGAAAAACATCACGGGGCGGTTTGAATCGGAGTTTCTGAATTAGGATAGGCAGTGAGTGGCAATGTAGGATGGAGAAAAGCACCGCGGGATGGTCAGTATGGGGAGGTCAGGTTCATGCAGTGGCAATGTAGGATAAGTTTCTGAAAAACATCGCGGGGTGGTGCGCATTGTATGGGTGTGTGTTACATTACATTAACTAGTAGGAGTGAGAAAAACATCACGGGGTGGTGGGGATTGTATGGTTGTGTGTTACATTACATTCACCAGTAGGAGTGAGAAAAGCATCACGGGGTGGGGCGCATTGTATGGGTGTGTGTTACATTACATTCACTAGTAGGAGTGAGAAAAACATCACGGGGTGGTGTGAATCAGAGGGTCTGAATTAGGATAGGCAGTGAGTGGCAATGTAGGATGGAGAAAAGCACCGCGGGGTGGTCAGTATGGGGAGGTCAGGTTACATGCAGTGGCAATGTAGGATAGGTTTCGGAAAAACATCGCGGTGTGGTGCACATTGTATGGGTGTGTGTTACATTACATTCACTAGTAGGATTGAGAAAAACATCACGGGGTGGTGTGAATCGTAAGGTCTGAATTAGGATAGGCAGTGAGTGGCAATGTAGGATGGAGAAAAGCACCGCGGGGTGGTCAGCATGGGGAGGGCAGGGAACATGCAGTGGCAAGGTAGGATAGGTTTCTGAAAAACATCGCGGGGTGGTGCGCATTGTATGGGTGTGTGTTACATTACATTCACTAGTAGGAGTGATAAAAACATCACGGGATGTTGCGCATTGTATGGGTGTGTGTTACATTACATTCACTAGTAGGAGTGAGAAAAACATCACGGGGTGGTGTGCATTGTATGGGTGTGTGTTACATTACATTCACTAGTATGAGTGAGAAAAATATCCCGGGGGGTGTGAATCAGAGTGTCTGAATTAGGATAGGCAGTGAGTGGCAATGTAGGATGGAGAAAAGCACCGCGGGTTCGTCAGCATAGGGAGGTCAGGGAACATGCAGTGGCAATGTAGGATAGGTTTCTGAAAAACATCGCGGGGTGGTGCGCATTGTGTGGGTGTGTGTTCATTACATTCACTAGTAGGCGTGAGAAAAACATCACAGGGTGGTGCGCATTGTATGGGTGTGTGTTACATTACATTCACTAGTAGGAGTGAGAAAAACATCACGGGGTGGTGTGAATCGGAGGGTCTGAATTAGGATAGGCAGTGAGTGGCAATGTAGGAGGGAGAAAAGCACCGCGGGGTGGTCAGCATGGGGAGGTCAGGGAACATGCAGTGGCAATGTAGGATAGGATTCTGAAAAACATCATGGGGTGGTGCGCATTGTATGGGTGTGTGTTATATTACATTCACTAGTAGGAGTGAGAAAAACATCACGGGGTGGTGTGAATCGGAGGGTCTGAATTAGGATAGGCAGTGAGTGGCAATGTAGGATGGAGAAAAGCAACGCGCGGTGGTCAGCATGGGGAGGTCAGGGAACATGCAGTGGCAATGTAGGATAGGTTTCTGAAAAACATCGCGGGGTGGTGCGAATTGTATGGTTGTGTG
Source organism: Cavia porcellus (assembly GCF_034190915.1). Taxonomy (NCBI): domain Eukaryota; kingdom Metazoa; phylum Chordata; class Mammalia; order Rodentia; family Caviidae; genus Cavia; species Cavia porcellus. The sequence continues at coordinate 7,579 of NW_026948061.1, forward strand.
TTACATTACATTCATTAGTAGGAGTGAGAATAACATCCCGGGGTGGTGCGCATTGTATGGGTGTGTGTTACATTACATTCATTAGTAGGAGTGAGAAAAACATCACGGGGTGGTGTGAATCGGAGGGTCTGAATTAGGAGAGGTAGTGAGTGGCAATATAGAATGGAGAAAAGCACCGCGGGTTGGTCAGCATGGGGAGGTCAGGGAACATGCAGTGGCAATGTAGGATATGTTTCTGAAAAACATCGCGGGCTGGTGCGCATTGTATGGGTGTGTGTTACCTTCCATTCACTAGTAGGAGTGAGAAAAACATCATGGGGTAGTGCGCACTGTATGGGTGTGTGTTACATTACATTCACTAGTAGGAGTTAGAAAAACATCGCGGGGTGGTGCGCATTGTATGGGTGTGTGTTACATTACATTCACTATTAGGAGTGAGAAAAACATCACAGGGTGGTGCGCATTGTATGGGTGTGTGTTACATTACATTCACTAGTAGGAGTAAGAAAAACATCACGGGGTGGTGCGTATTGTATGGGTGTGTGTTATATTACATTCACTAGTAGGAGTGAGAAAAACATCACGGGGTGGTGTGAATCAGAGGGTCTGAATTAGGATAGGCAGTGAGTGGCAATGTAGGATGGAGAAAAGCACCGCGGGGTGGTCAGTATGGGGAGGTCAGGGAACATGCAGTGGCAATGTAGGATAGTTTTCTGAAAAACATCACGGGGTGGTGCACATTGTATGGGTGTGTGTTACAATTCATTCACTAGTAGGAGTGAAAAAAACATCACGGGGTGGTGTGAATCGGAGGGTCTGAATTAGGATAGGCAGTGAGTGGCAATGTAGGATGGAGAAATGCCCCACGGGGTGGTCAGCATGGGGAGGTCAGGGAACATGCAGTGGCAATGTAGGATAGGATTCTGAAAAACATCGCGGGGTGGTGCGCATTGTATGGGTGTGTGTTACATTACATTCACTAGTAGGAGTGAGAAAAACATCACGGGGTGGTGTGAATCGGAGGGTCTGAATTAAGATAGGCAGTGAGTGGCAATGTAGGATGGATAAAAGCACCGCGGGGTAGTCAGCATTGGGGAAGTCAGGGAACATGCAGTGGCAATGTAGGATAGTTTTCTGAAAAACGTCACGGGGTGGTGCGCATTGTGTGGGTTTGTGTTACATTACATTCACTAGTAGGAGTGAGAAAAACATCACGGGGTGGTTTGATTCGGAGTTTCTGATTTAGGATAGGCAGTGAGTGGCAATGTAGGATGGAGAAAAGCATCGCGGTGTGGTCAGCATGGGGAGGTCAGGGAACATGCAGTGGCAATGTAGGATAAGTTTCTGAAAAACATCGCGGGTGGTGCGCATTGTATGGGTGTGTGTTACATTACATTAACTAGTAGGAGTGAGAAAAACATCACGGGGTGGTGGGGATTGTATGGTTGTGTGTTACATTACATTCACCAGTAGAAGTGAGAAAAACATCACGGGGTGGGACGCATTGTATGGGTGTGTGTTACATTACATTCACTAGTAGGAGTGAGAAAAACATCACGGCGTGGTGTGAATCAGAGGGTCTGAATTAGGATAGGCAGTGAGTGGCAATGTAGGATGGAAAAAAGCACCGCGGGGTGGTCAGTATGGGGAGGTCAGGTTACATGCAGTGGCAATGTAGGATAGGTTTCTGAAAAACATCGCGGGGTGGTGCACATTGTATGGGTGTCTGTTACATTACATTCACTAGTAGGATTGAGAAAAACATCACGGGTTGTGTGAATCGGAGGGTCTGAATTAGGATAGGCAGTGAGTGGCAATGTAGGATGGAGAAAAGCACCGCGGGGTGGTCAGCATGGGGAGATAAGGGAACATGCAGTGGCAGTGTAGGATAGGTTTCTGAAAAACATCGCGGGGTGGTGCGCATTGTATGGGTGTGTGTTACATTACATTCACTAATAGGAGTGATAAAAATATCACGGGATGGTGCGCATTGTATCGGTGTGTGTTACATTACATTCACTAGTATGAGTGAGAAAAACATCCCGGGGTGTGTGAATCAGAGGGTCTGAATTAGGATAGGCAGTGAGTGGCAATGTAATATGGAGAAAAGCACCGCGGGGTCGTCAGCATAGGGAGGTCAGGAAACATGCAGTGGCAATGTAGGATAGGTTTCTGAAAAACATCGCGGGGTGGTGCGCATTGTATGGGTGTGTGTTACATTGCATTCACTAGTAGGAGTGAGAAAAACATCACGGGGTGGTGTGCATTGTATGGGTGTGTGTTACATTACATTCACAAGTATGAGTGAGAAAAACATTCCGGGGGGTGTGAATCAGAGGGTCTGAATTAGGATAGGCAGTGAGTGGCAATGTAGGATGGAGAAAAGCACCGCGGGGTCGTCAGCATAGGGAGGTCAGGAAACATGCAGTGGCAATGTAGGATAGGTTTCTGAAAAACATCGCGGGGTGGTGTGCATTGTGTGGGTGTGTGTTCATTACATTCACTAGTAGGAATGAGAAAAACATCACGGGGTGGTGCGCATTGTATAGGTATGTGTTACATTACATTCACTATTAGGAGTGAGAAAAACATCACGGGGTGGTGTGAATCGGAGGGTCTGAATTAGGAGAGGCAGTGAGTGGCAATATAGGATGGAGAAAAGCACCGAGGGGTGGTCAGCATGGGGAGGTCAGGGAACATGCAGTGGCAATGTAGGATAGGATTCTGTAAAACAACGCGGGGTGGTGCGCATTGTATGGGTGTGTGTTACATTACATTCACTAGTATTAGTGAGCAAAACATCACGGGGTGGTGCGCATTGTATGGGTGTGTGTTACGTTACATTCACTAGTAGGAGTGAGAAAAACATCACGCGGTGGTGTGAATCGGAGGGTCTGAATTAGGATAGGCAGTGAGGGGCAATGTAGGATGGAGAAAAGCACCGCAGGGTGGTCAGCATCGGGAGGTCAGGGAACATGCATTGGCAATGTAGGATAGGTTTCTGAAAAACATCGCGGGGTGGTGCGCATTGTATGGGTGTGTGTTACATTACATTCACTAGTAGGAGTGAGAAAAATATCACGGGGTGGTGCGCATTGTATGAGTGTGTGTTACATTACATTCACTAGTAGGAGTGAGAAATACATCACGGGTTGGTGTGAATCGGAGGGTCTGAATTAGGATAGGCAGTGAGTGGCAATGTAGGATGGAGAAAAGCACCGCGGGGTGGTCAGCATGGGGAGGTCACGGAACATGCAGTGGCAATGTAGGATAGGTTTCTGAAAAACATTCCAGTGTGGTGCGCATTGTATGCGTGTGTGTTACATTACATTCACTAGTAGGAGTGAGAAAAACATCACGGGGTGGTGTGCATTGTATGGGTGTGTGTTACATTACGTTCACTAGTATGAGTGAGAAAAACATCCCGGGGGGTGTGAATCAGAGGGTCTGAATTAGGATAGGCAGTGAGTGGCAATGTAGGATGGAGAAAAGCACCGCGGGGTCGTCAGCATAGGGAGGTCAGGGAACATGCAGTGGCAATGTAGGATAGGTTTCTGAAAAACATCACGGGGTGGTGCGCATTGTGTGGGTGTGTGTTACATTACATTCACTAGTAGGAGTGAGAAAAACATCACGGGGTGGAGTGAATTGGAGGGTCTGAATTAGGATAGGCTGTGAGTGGCAATGTAGGATGGAGAAAAGCACCACGGGGTGGTCAGCATGGGGAGGTCAGGGAACATGCAGTGGCAATGTAGGATAGGTTTCTGAAAAACATTGCGGGGTGGTGCATATTGTATGGGTGTGTGTTACATAACATTCACTAGTAGGATTGAGAAAAACATCACAGGGTGGTGTGAATCGGAGGGTCTGAATTAGGATAGGCAGTGAGTGGCAATGTAGCATGGAGAAAAGCACCGCATAGTGGTCAACATGGGGAGGTCAGGGAACATGCAGTGGCAATGTATGATAGGTTACTGAAAAACATCGCGGGGTGGTGCGCATTGTATGGGTGTGTGTTACATTACATTCACTAGTAGGAGTGAGAAAAGCATCACGGGGTGGTGCGCGTTGTATGGGTGTGTGTTACATTACATTCACTAGTAGGAGTGAGAAAAACATCACGTGGTGGTGTGAATCGGAGGGTCTGAATTAGGATAGGGAGTGAGTGGCAATGTAGGATGGAGAAAAGCACCGCGGGGTGGTCAGCATGTGGAGGTCAGGGAACAGGCAGTGGCAATGTAGGATAGGTTTCTGAAAAACATCGCGGGGTGGTTCGCATTGTATGGGTGTGTGTTACATTATATTCACTAGTAGGAGTGAGAAAAACATCACGGGGTGGAGCGCATTTTATGGGTGTGTGTTACATGACATTCACTAATAGGAGTTAGAAAAACATCACGGGGTGGTGTGAATCAGAGGGTCTGAATTAGGAATGGCAGTGAGTGACAATGTAGGATGGAGAAAAGCACCGCCGGGTCTTCAGCAAGGGGAGGTTAGGGAACAGGCAGTGGCTATGTAGGATAGGTTTCTGAAAAACATTGCGGGGTGGTGCGCATTGTATGGGTGTGTGTTACATTACATTCACTAGTAAGAGTCAGAAAAACATCACAGGGTGGTGCGCATTGTATGGGTGTGTGTTACATTACATTCACTAGTAGGAGTAAGAAAAACATCACGGGGTGGTGCGTATTGTATGGGTGTGTGTTACATTACATTCACTAGTAGGAGTGAGAAAAACATCACGGGGTGGTGTGAATCAGAGGGTCTGAATTAGGATAGGCAGTGAGTGGCAATGTAGGATGGAGAAATGCAGCGCGGGGTGGTCAGTATGGGGAGGTCAGGGAACATGCAGTGGCAATGTAGGATAGTTTTCTGAAAAACATCACGGGGTGCTGCGCATTGTATGGGTGTGTGTTACAATTCATTCACTAGTAGGAGTGAAAAAAACATCACGGGGTGGTGTGAATCGGAGGGTCTGAATTAGGATAGGCAGTGAGTGGCAATTTAGGGTGGAGAAATGCCCCGCGGGGTGGTCAGCATGGGGAGGTCAGGGAACATGCAGTTTCAATGTAGGATAGGTTTCTGAAAAACATCGCGGGGTGGTGCGCATTGTATGGGTGTGTGTTACATTACATTCACTAGTAGGAGTGAGAAAAACATCACGGGGTGGTGTGAATCGGAGGGTCTGAATTAAGATAGGCAGTGAGTGGCAATGTAGGATGGATAAAAGCACCGCGGGGTAGTCAGCATTGGGGAAGTCAGGGAACATGCAGTGGCAATGTAGGATAGTTTTCTGAAAAACGTCACGGGGTGGTGCGCATTGTGTGGGTTTGTGTTACATTACATTCACTAGTAGGAGTGAGAAAAACATCACGGGGTGGTTTGAATCGGAGTTTCTGATTTAGGATAGGAAGTGAGTGGCAATGTAGGATGGAGAAAAGCATCGCAGGGTGGTCAGCATGGGGAGGTCAGGGAACATGCAGTGGCAATGTAGGATAGGTTTCTGAAAAACATTGCGGGGTGGTGCACATTGTATGGGTGTGTGTTACATAACATTCACTAGTAGGATTGAGAAAAACATCACAGGGTGGTGTGAATCGGAGGGTCTGAATTAGGATAGGCAGTGAGTGGCAATGTAGCATGGAGAAAAGCACCGCATAGTGGTCAACATGGGGAGGTCAGGGAACATGCAGTGGCAATGTATGATAGGTTACTGAAAAACATCGCGGGGTGGTGCGCATTGTATGGGTGTGTGTTACATTACATTCACTAGTAGGAGTGAGAAAAGCATCACGGGGTGGTGCGCGTTGTATGGGTGTGTGTCACATTACATTCACTAGTAGGAGTGAGAAAAACATCACGTGGTGGTGTGAATCGGAGGGTGTGAATTAGGATAGGGAGTGAGTGGCAATGTAGGATGGAGAAAAGCACCGCGGGGTGGTCAGCATGTGGAGGTCATGGAACAGGCAGTGGCAATGTAGGATAGGTTTCTGAAAAACATCGCGGGGTGGTTCGCATTGTATGGGTGTGTGTTACATTATATTCACTAGTAGGAGTGAGAAAAAACATCACGGGGTGGAGCGCATTTTATGGGTGTGTGTTACATGACATTCACTAATAGGAGTTAGAAAAACATCACGGGGTGGTGTGAATCAGAGGGTCTGAATTAGGAATGGCAGTGAGTGACAATGTAGGATGGAGAAAAGCACCGCCGGGTCTTCAGCAAGGGGAGGTTAGGGAACAGGCAGTGGCTATGTAGGATAGGTTTCTGAAAAACATTGCGGGGTGGTGCGCATTGTATGGGTGTGTGTTACATTACATTCACTAGTAAGAGTCAGAAAAACATCACAGGGTGGTGCGCATTGTATGGGTGTGTGTTACATTACATTCACTAGTAGGAGTAAGAAAAACATCACGGGGTGGTGCGTATTGTATGGGTGTGTGTTACATTACATTCACTAGTAGGAGTGAGAAAAACATCACGGGGTGGTGTGAATCAGAGGGTCTGAATTAGGATAGGCAGTGAGTGGCAATGTAGGATGGAGAAAAGCACCGCGGGGTGGTCAGTATGGGGAGGTCAGGGAACATGCAGTGGCAATGTAGGATAGTTTTCTGAAAAACATCACGGGGTGGTGCGCATTGTATGGGTGTGTGTTACAATTCATTCACTAGTAGGAGTGAAAAAAACATCACGGGGTGGTGTGAATCGGAGGGTCTGAATTAGGATAGGCTGTGAGTGGCAATGTAGGATGGAGAAATGCCCCGCGGGGTGGTCAGCATGGGGAGGTCAGGGAACATGCAGTTTCAATGTAGGATAGGTTTCTGAAAAACATCGCGGGGTGGTGCGCATTGTATGGCTGTGTGTTACATTACATTCACAAGTAGGAGTGAGAAAAACATCACGGGGTGGTGTGAATCGGAGGGTCTGAATTAAGATAGGCAGTGAGTGGCAATGTAGGATGGATAAAAGCACCGCGGGGTAGTCAGCATTGGGGAAGTCAGGGAACATGCAGTGGCAATGTAGGATAGTTTTCTGAAAAACGTCACGGGGTGGTGCGCATTGTGTGGGTTTGTGTTACATTACATTCACTAGTAGGAGTGAGAAAAACATCACGGGGTGGTTTGAATCGGAGTTTCTGATTTAGGATAGGCAGTGTGTGGCAATGTAGGATGGAGAAAAGCATCGCAGGGTGGTCAGCATGGGGAGGTCAGGGAACAGGCAGTGGCAATGTAGGATAAGTTTCTGAAAAACATCGCGGGGTGGTGCGCATTGTATGGGTGTGTGTTACATTACATTCACTAGTACGAGTGAGAAAAACATCACGGGGTGGTGGGGATTGTATGGTTGTGTGTTACATTACATTCACCAGTAGAAGTGAGAAAAACATCACGGGGTGGGACGCATTGTATGGGTGTGTGTTACATTACATTCACTAGTAGGAGTGAGAAAAACATCACGGCGTGGTGTGAATCAGAGGGTCTGAATTAGGATAGGCAGTGAGTGGCAATGTAGGATGGAGAAAAGCACCGCGGGGTGGTCAGTATGGGGAGGTCAGGTTACATGCAGTGGCAATGTAGGATAGGTTTCTGAAAAACATCGCGGGGTGGTGCACATTGTATGGGTGTCTGTTACATTACATTCACTAGTAGGATTGAGAAAAACATCACGGGTTGTGTGAATCGGAGGGTCTGAATTAGGATAGGCAGTGAGTGGCAATGTAGGATGGAGAAAAGCACCGCGGGGTGGTCAGCATGGGGAGGTAAGGGAACATGCAGTGGCAGTGTAGGATAGGTTTCTGAAAAACATCGCGGGGTGGTGCGCATTGTATGGGTGTGTGTTACATTACATTCACTAATAGGAGTGATAAAAATATCACGGGATGGTGCGCATTGTATGGGTGTGTGTTACGTTACATTCACTAGTATGAGTGAGAAAAACATCCCGGGGGGTGTGAATCAGAGGGTCTGAATTAGGATAGGCAGTGAGTGGCAATGTAGGATGGAGAAAAGCACCGCGGGGTCGTCAGCATAGGGAGGTCAGGAAACATGCAGTGGCAATGTAGGATAGGTTTCTGAAAAACATCGCGGGGTGGTGCGCATTGTATGGGTGTGTGTTACATTGCATTCACTAGTAGGAGTGAGAAAAACATCACGGGGTGGTGTGCATTGTATGGGTGTGTGTTACATTACATTCACAAGTATGAGTGAGAAAAACATCCCGGGGGGTGTGAATCAGAGGGTCTTAATTAGGATAGGCAGTGAGTGGCAATGTAGGATGGAGAAAAGCACCGCGGGGTCGTCAGCATAGGGAGGTCAGGAAACATGCAGTGGCAATGTAGGATAGGTTTCTGAAAAACATCGCGGGGTGGTGCGCATTGTGTGGGTGTGTGTTCATTACATTCACTAGTAGGAGTGAGAAAAACATCACGGGGTGGTGCGCATTGTATAGGTGTGTGTTACATTACATTCACTATTAGGAGTGAGAAAAACATCACGGGGTGGTGTGAATCGGAGGGTCTGAATTAGGATAGGCAGTGAGTGGCAATATAGGATGGAGAAAACCACCACGTGGTGGTCAGCATGGGGAGGTCAGGGAACATGCAGTGGCAATGTAGGATAGGTTTCTGAAAAACATCGCGGGGTGGTGCGCATTGTATGGGTGTGTGTTAACTTACATTCACTAGTAGGAGTGAGAAAAACATCACGGGGTAGTGCGAATTGTATGGGTGTGTGTTACATTACATTCACTAGTAGGAGTGAGAAATACATCGCGGGGTGGTGCGCATTGTATGGGTGTGTGTTACATTACATTCACTATTAGGAGTGAGAAAAACATCACGGGGTGGTGTGAATCGGAGGGTCTGAATTAGGATAGGCAGTGAGTGGCAATGTAGGATGGAGAAAAGCACCGCGGGGTGGTCAGCATGGGGAGGTCAGGGAACATGCAGTGGCAATGTAGGATAGGTTTCTGAAAAACATCGCGCGGTGGTGCGAATTGTATGGTTGTGTGTTACATTACATTCACTAGTAGGAGTGAGAATAACATCCCGGGGTGGTGCGCATTGTATGGGTGTGTGTTACATTACATTCATTAGGAGGAGTGAGAAAAACATCACAGGGTGGTGTGAATCGGAGGGTCTGAATTAGGAGAGGCAGTGAGTGGCAATATAGGATGGAGAAAAGCACCGAGGGGTGGTCAGCATGGGGAGGTCAGGGAACATGCAGTGGCAATGTAGGATAGGATTCTGGAAAACAACGCGGGGTGGTGCGCATTGTATGGGTGTGTGTTACATTACATTCACTAGTATTAGTGAGCAAAACATCACGGGGTGGTGCGCATTGTATGGGTGTGTGTTACGTTACATTCACTAGTAGGAGTGAGAAAAACATCACGCGGTGGTGTGAATCGGAGGGTCTGAATTAGGTTAGGCAGTGAGGGGCAATGTAGGATGGAGAAAAGCACCGCAGGGTGGTCAGCATCGGGAGGTCAGGGAACATGCATTGGCAATGTAGGATAGGTTTCTGAAAAACATCGCGGGGTGGTGCGCATTGTATGGGTGTGTGTTACATTACATTCACTAGTAGGAGTGAGAAAAACATCACGGGGTGGTGCGCATTGTATGAGTGTGTGTTACATTACATTCACTAGTAGGAGTGAGAAATACATCACGGGTTGGTGTGAATCGGAGGGTCTGAATTAGGATAGGCAGTGAGTGGCAATGTAGGATGGAGAAAAGCACCGCGGGCTGGTCAGCATGGGGAGGTCACGGAACATGCAGTGGCAATGTAGGATAGGTTTCTGAAAAACATCGCAGTGTGGTGCGCATTGTATGCGTGTGTGTTACATTACATTCACTAGTAGGAGTGAGAAAAACATCACGGGGTGGTGCGCATTGTATGGGTGTGTGTTACATTACATTCACTAGTATGAGTGAGAAAAACATCCCGGGGGGTGTGAATCAGAGGGTCTGTATTAGGATAGGCAGTGAGTGGCAATGTAGGATGGAGAAAAGCACCGCGGGGTCGTCAGCATAGGGAGGTCAGGGAACATGCAGTGGCAATGTAGGATAGGTTTCTGAAAAACATCACGGGGTGGTGCGCATTGTGTGGGTGTGTGTTACATTACATTCACTAGTAGGAGTGAGAAAAACATCACGGGGTGGAGTGAATTGGAGGGTCTGAATTAGGATAGGCTGTGAGTGGCAATGTAGGATGGAGAAAAGCACCACGGGGTGGTCAGCATGGGGAGGTCATGGAACATGCAGTGGCAATTTAGGATAGGTTTCTGAAAAACATTACGGGGTGGTGCACATTGTATGGGTGTGTGTTACATAACATTCACTAGTAGGATTGAGAAAAACATCACAGGGTGGTGTGAATCGGAGGGTCTGAATTAGGATAGGCAGTGAGTGGCAATGTAGG
>NW_026948062.1:0-17451 GCF_034190915.1 Cavia porcellus
CCTCCCCATGATGTTTTTCTCACTCCTAGTAGTGAATGTAATGTAACACACACCCATGCAATGCGCACCACACCGTGATTTTTTTTTCACTCCTACTAGTGAATGTAATGTAACACACACCCATACAATGCGCACCACCCCGTGATATTTTTCTCACTCCTAGTAGTGAATGTAATGTAACACACAGCCATGCAATGCGCACCACCCCCTGATGTTTTTCTCACTGCTAGTAGTGAATGTAATGTAACACACACCCATACAATGCGCACCTCCCCGTGATGTTTTTCTCACTTCTACTAGTGAATGTAATGTAACACACACCCATACAATGCGCAACACCCCGTGATGTTTTTCTCACTCCTATTACTGAATGTAATGTAACACACACCCATACAATGCGCACCACCCCGTGATGTTTTTCTCACTCCTATTACTGAATGTAATGTAACACACACCCATACAATGCGCACCACCCCGTGATGTTTTTCTCACTGCTACTAGTGAATCTAATGTAACACACACCCATACAATGCGCACCACCCCGTGATGTTTTTCTCACTTCTACTAGTGAATGTAATGTAACACACACCCATACAATGCGCACCACCCCGCGATGTTTTTCAGAAACCTATCCTACATTGCCACTGCATGTTCCCTGACCTCCCCATGCTGACCACCCCGCGGTGCTTTTCTCCATCCTGCATTGCCACTCACTGCCTATCCTAATTCAGACACTCCGATTCACACCACCCCGTGATGTTTTTCTCACTCCTACTATTGAATGTAATGTAACACACACCCATACCATGCGCACCACCCCGTGATGTTTTTCTCACTCCTACTAGTGAATGTAATGTAACACACACCCATACAATGCACACCACGCCGCGATGTTTTTCAGAAACCTATCCTACATTGCCACAGCATGTTCCCTGACCTCCCCATGCTGACCACCCCACGGTGCTTTTCTCCATCCTACATTGCCACTCACTGCCTATCCTAATTAAGACCATCTCATTCACACCACCCCGTGATGTTTTTCTCACTCCTACTAGTGAATGTAATATAACACACACCCATACAATGCGCACCACCCCGCGAAGTTTTTCAGAAACATATCCTACATTGCCACTGCATGTACCCTGACCTCCCCAGGCTGACCACCTCGCGGTGCTTTTCTCCCTCCTACATTGCCCCTCACTGCCTATCCTAATTCAGACTCTCAGATTCACACCACCCTGTGATGTTTTTCTCACCCCTAGTAGGGAATGTAATGTAACACATACCCATACAATGCGCACCACCCCGTGATGTTTTTCTCACTCCTAGTAGTGAATGTAATGTAACACACACCCATGCAATGCGCACACCCCGTGATGTTTTTCTCACTCCTACTAGTGAATGTAATGTAACACACACCCATACAATGCGCACCACCCTGCGACGTTTTTCAGAAACCTATCCTACATTGCCACTGCATGTTCCCTGACCTCCCCATGCTGACCACCCCGCGGTGCTTTTCTCCATCCTACATTGCCACTCACTGCCTATCCGAATTCAGACCCTCCGATTCACACCACCCCGTGATGTTTTTCTCACTCCTACTAGTGAATGTAATGTAACACACACCCATACAATGCGCACAAACCCGTGATGTTTTTCTCACTCCTACTAGTGAATGTAATGTTACACACACCAATACAATGCGCACCACCCCGCGATGTTTTTCTCACTCCTACTAGTGAATGTAATGTAACCCACAACCATACAATGCGCACCACCCCGTGATGTTTTTCTCACTACTACTAGTGAATATAATGTAACACACACCCATACAATGCGCACCTTCCTGTGAAGTTTTTCTCACTCCTACTAGTGAATGTAATGTAACACACACCCATACAATGCGCATCACCCCGTGATGTTTTTCTCACTCCTAATAGTGAATGTAATGTAACACACACCCATACAATGCGCAACACCCCGTGACGTTTTTCTCACTCCTACTAGTGAATGTAATGTAACACACACCCATACAATGCGCACCACTCCGCGATGTTTTTCAGAAACCTATCCTACATTGCCACTGCATGTTCCATGACCTCCCCATGCTGACCACCCCGCGGTGCTTTTCTCCATCCTACATTGCCACTCACTGCCTATCCTAATACAGACACTCCGATTCACACCACACCGTGATGTTTTTCTCACTCCTACTAGTGAATGTAATGTAACACACACCCATACAATGCGCACCACCCCGTGATGTTTTTCTCACTGCTACTAGTGAATCTAATGTAACACACACCCATACAATGCGCACCACCCCGTGATGTTTTTCTCACTCCTACTAGTGAATGTAATGTAACACACAGCCATACATTGCGCATCACCCTGTGATGTTTTTCTCACTCCTACTAGTGAATATAATGTAACACACACCCATACAATGCGCAACACCCCGTGACGTTTTTCTCACTCCTACTAGTGAATGTAATGTAACACACACTCATACAATGCGCACCACCCCGCGACGTTTTTCAGAATCCTATCCTACATTGCCACTGCATGTTCCCTGACCTCCCCATGCTGACCACCCCGCGGTGCTTTTCTCCATCCTACATTGCCACTCACTGCCTATCCTAATTCAGACACTCCGATTCACACCACCCCGTGATGTTTTTCTCACTCCTACTAGTGAATGTAATGTAACACACACCCATACAATGCGCACTACCCGTGATGTGTTTATCACTCCTACTAGTGAATGTAATGTAACACACACCCATACAATGCGCACCACCCCGTGATGTTTTTCTCACTCCTAGTAGTGAATGTAATGTAACACACACCGATGCAATGCGCACCACCCCGCGATTTTTTTTCAGAAACCTATCCTACATTGCCACTGCATGTTCTCTGACCTCCCCATGCTGACCACCCCGCGGTGCTTTTCTCCATCCTACATTGCCACTCACTGCCGATCCGAATTCAGACCCTCCGATTCACACCACCCCTTGATGTTTTTCTCACTCCTACTAGTGAATGTAATGTAACACACACCCATACAGTGCGCACAAACCCGTGATGTTTTTCTCACTCCTACTAGTGAATGTAATGTTACACACACCCATACAATGCGCACCACCCCGCGATGTTTTTCACACTCCTACTAGTGAATGTAATGTAACACACACCCATACAATGCGCACCACCCCGCGATGTTTTTCAGAAACCTATCCTACATTGCCACTGCATGTACCCTGACCTCCCCATGCTGACCAACTCGCGGTGCTTTTCTCCATCCTACATTGCCACTCACTGCCTATCCTAATTCAGACTCTCCGATTCACACCACCCCCTGATGTTTTTCTCACTGCTAGTAGTGAATGTAATGTAACACACACCCATACAATGCGCACCTCCCCATGATGTTTTTCTCACTCCTAGTAGTGAATGTAATGTAACACACACCCATGCAATGCGCACCACACCGTGATTTTTTTTTCACTCCTACTAGTGAATGTAATGTAACACACACCCATACAATGCGCACCACCCCGTGATATTTTTCTCACTCCTAGTAGTGAATGTAATGTAACACACAGCCATGCAATGCGCACCACCCCCTGATGTTTTTCTCACTGCTAGTAGTGAATGTAATGTAACACACACCCATACAATGCGCACCTCCCCGTGATGTTTTTCTCAATTCTACTAGTGAATGTAATGTAACACACACCCATACAATGCGCAACACCCCGTGATGTTTTTCTCACTCCTATTACTGAATGTAATGTAACACACACCCATACAATGCGCACCACCCCGTGATGTTTTTCTCACTCCTATTACTGAATGTAATGTAACACACACCCATACAATGCGCACCACCCCGTGATGTTTTTCTCACTGCTACTAGTGAATCTAATGTAACACACACCCATACAATGCGCACCACCCCGTGATGTTTTTCTCACTTCTACTAGTGAATGTAATGTAACACACACCCATACAATGCGCACCACCCCGCGATGTTTTTCAGAAACCTATCCTACATTGCCACTGCATGTTCCCTGACCTCCCCATGCTGACCACCCCGCGGTGCTTTTCTCCATCCTGCATTGCCACTCACTGCCTATCCTAATTCAGACACTCCGATTCACACCACCCCGTGATGTTTTTCTCACTCCTACTATTGAATGTAATGTAACACACACCCATACAATGCGCACCACCCCGTGATGTTTTTCTCACTCCTACTAGTGAATGTAATGTAACACACACCCATACAATGCACACCACGCCGCGATGTTTTTCAGAAACCTATCCTACATTGCCACAGCATGTTCCCTGACCTCCCCATGCTGACCACCCCGCGGTGCTTTTCTCCATCCTACATTGCCACTCACTGCCTATCCTAATTCAGACCATCTCATTCACACCACCCCGTGATGTTTTTCTCACTCCTACTAGTGAATGTAATATAACACACACCCATACAATGCGCACCACCCCGCGAAGTTTTTCAGAAACATATCCTACATTGCCACTGCATGTACCCTGACCTCCCCAGGCTGACCACCTCGCGGTGCTTTTCTCCCTCCTACATTGCCCCTCACTGCCTATCCTAATTCAGACTCTCCGATTCACACCACCCTGTGATGTTTTTCTCACACCTAGTAGGGAATGTAATGTAACACACACCCATACAATGCGCACCACCCCGTGATGTTTTTCTCACTCCTAGTAGTGAATGTAATGTAACACACACCCATGCAATGCGCACACCCCGTGATGTTTTTCTCACTCCTACTAGTGAATGTAATGTAACACACACCCATACAATGCGCACCACCCTGCGACGTTTTTCAGAAACCTATCCTACATTGCCACTGCATGTTCCCTGACCTCCCCAGGCTGACCACCTCGCGGTGCTTTTCTCCATCCTACATTGCCTCTCACTGCCTATCCGAATTCAGACCCTCCGATTCACACCACCCCGTGATGTTTTTCTCACTCCTACTAGTGAATGTAATGTAACACACACCCATACAATGCGCACAAACCCGTGATGTTTTTCTCACTCCTACTAGTGAATGTAATGTTACACACACCAATACAATGCACACCACCCCGCGATGTTTTTCTCACTCCTACTAGTGAATGTAATGTAACCCACAACCATATAATGCGCACCAACCCGTGATGTTTTTCTCACTACTACTAGTGAATATAATGTAACACACCCATACAATGCGCACCATCCTGTGAAGTTTTCTCACTCCTACTAGTGAATGTAATGTAACACACACCCATACAATGCGCACCACCCCGAGATATTTTTCAGAAACCTATCCTACATTGCCACTGCATGTTCCCTGACCTC
Organism: Cavia porcellus; assembly: GCF_034190915.1. Classification (NCBI taxonomy): domain Eukaryota; kingdom Metazoa; phylum Chordata; class Mammalia; order Rodentia; family Caviidae; genus Cavia; species Cavia porcellus. The sequence continues at coordinate 5,390 of NW_026948062.1, forward strand.
CCCATGCCGACCATCCCGCGATGCTTTTCTCCATCCTACATGGCCACTCACTGCGTATCCTAATTCAGACCCTCCGATTCACACCACCCCGTGATGATTTTGTCACTCCTACTAGTGAATGCAATGTAACACACACCCATACAATGCGCACCACCCCATGATGTTTTTCTCACTCCTACTAGTGAATGTAATGTAACACACACCAATACAATGCGCGCCATCCCCTGATGTTTTTCTCACTCCTACTAGTGAATGTAATGTAACACACACCCGTACAATGCGCACCACCCCGTGATGTTTTTCTCACTCCTACTAGTGAATGTAATGTAACACACACCCGTACAATGCGCACCACCCCGTGATGTTTTTCTCACTCCTACTAGTGAATGTAATGTAACACACACCTATACAATGCGCACCACCCCGTGATGTTTTTCTCACTCCTACTAGTGAATGTAATCTAACACACACCCATACAATGCGCACCACCCCGTGATGTTTTTCTCACTCCTATTAGTGAATGTAATGTAACAGACACCCATACAATGCGCACCACCCCATGATGTTTTTCTCACTGCTACTAGTGAATCTAATGTAACACACACCCATACAATGCGCACCACCCCATGATGTTTTTCTCACTCCTACTAGTGAATGTAATGTAACACACACCCATACAATGCGCATCACCCCGTGATGTTTTTCTCACTCCTAATAGTGAATGTAATGTAACACACACCCATACAATGCGCACCACCCCGTGATGTTTTTCTCACTCCTACTAGTGAATATAATGTAACACACACCCATACAATGCGCATCACCCCGTGATGTTTTTCTCACTCCTAATAGTGAATGTAATGTAACACACACCCATACAATGCGCAACACCCCGTGACGTTTTTCTCACTCCTACTAGTGAATGTAATGTAACACACACCCATACAATGCGCACCACGCCGCGATGTTTTTCAAAAACCTATCCTACATTGCCACAGCATGTTCCCTGACCTCCCCATGCTGACCACCCCGCGGTGCTTTTCTCCATCCTACATTGGCACTCACTGCCTATCCTTATTCAGACCATCTGATTCACACCACCCCGTGATGCTTTTCTCACTCCGACTAGTGAATGTAATGTAACACACACCCATACAATGCGCACCACTCCGCGATGTTTTTCAAAAACCTATCCTACATTGCCACAGCATGTTCCCTGACCTCCCCATGCTGACCACCCCGCGGTGCTTTTCTCCATCCTACATTGCCACTCACTGCCTATCCTAATTCAGACTCTCCGATTCACACCACCCCGTGATGTTTTTCTCACTCCTAGTAGTGAATGTAATGTAACACACACCCATACAATGCGCACCTCCCCGTGATGTTTTTCTCACTCCTAGTAGTGAATGTAATGTAACACACACCCATGCAATGCGCACCACCCCGTGATGTTTTTCTCACTCCTACTAGTGAACGTAATGTAACACACAACCATACAATGCGCACCACCCCGCGATGTTTTTCAGAAACCAATCCTACATTGCCACTGCATGTTCCCTGACCTCCCCACGCTGACCACCCCGCGGTGCTTTTCTCCATCCTACATTGCCACTCTCTGCCTATCCTAATTCAGACCATCGAATTCACACCACCCCATGATGTTTTTCTCACTCCTACTAGTGAATGAAATGTAACACACAGCCATACACTTCACACCACCCCGTGATGTTTTTCAGAAACCTATCCTACATTGCCACTGCATGTACCCTGACCTCCCCATGCTGACCACCTCGCGGAGGTTTTCTCCATCCTACATTGCCACTCACTGCCTATCCTAATTCAGACTCTCCGATTCACACCACCCCGTAATGTTTTTCTCACTCCTAGTAGTGAATGTAATGTAACACACACCATTGCAATGCGCACCACCCCGTGATGTTTTTCTCACTCCTACTAGTGAATGTAATGTAACACACACCCATACAATGCGCACCAGCCCGCGATGTTTTTCAGAAACCTATCCTACATTGCCACTGCATGTACCCTGACCTCCCCATGCTGACCATCTCGCGGAGGTTTTCTCATCCTACATTGCCTCTCACTGCATATCCTAATTCAGACTCTCCGATTCACACCACACCGTGATGTTTTTCTCACTCCTAGTAGTGAATGTAATGTAACACACACCATTGCAATGCGCACCACCCCGTGATGTTTTTCTCACTCCTACTAGTGAATGTAATGTAACACACACCCATACAATGCGCACCACCCCGTGATGTTTTTCAGAAACCTATCCTACATTGCCACTGCATGTTCCCTAAACTCCCGATGCTGAACAACCCGCGGTGTTTTCTCCATCCTACATTGCCACTCACTGCCTATCCTAATTCAGACCTTCCGATTCACACCACCCCTTGATGTTTTTCTCACTCCTACTAGTGAATGTAATGTAACACACACCCATACAATGCGCACCACGCCGCGATGTTTTTCAGAAACCTATCCTACATTGCCACAGCATGTTCCCTGACCTCCCCATGCTGACCACCCCGCGGTGCTTTTCTCCAGCCTACATTGCCACTCACTGATTATCCTAATTCAGAACATCTCATTCACACCACCCCTTGATGTTTTTCTCACTCCTACTAGTGAATGTAATATAACACACACCCATTCAATGCGCACCACCCCGCGAAGTTTTTCAGAAACCTATCCTACATTGCCACTGCATGTACCCGGACCTCCCCAGGCTGACCACGTCGCGGTGCTTTTCTCCCTCCTACATTGCCCCTCACTGCCTATCCTAATTCAGACTCTCCGATTCACACCACCCCGTGATGTTTTTCTCACCCCTAGTAGTGAATGTAATGTAACACACACCCATACAATGCGCACCACCCCGTGATGTTTTTCTCACTCCTAGTAGTGAATGTAATGTAACACACACCCATGCAATGCGCACCACCCCGTGATGTTTTTCTCACTCCTACTAGTGAATGTAATGTAACACACACCCATACAATGCGCACCACCCCGCGACGTTTTTCAGAAACCTATCCTACATTGCCACTGCATGTTCCCTGACGTCCCCATGCTGACCACCCCGCGGTGCTTTTCTCCATCCTACATTGCCACTCACTGCCTATCCGAATTCAGACCCTCCGATTCACACCACCCCGTGATGTTTTTCTCACTCCTACTAGTGAATGTAATGTAACACACACCCATACAATGCGCACAAACCCGTGATGTTTTTCTCACTCCTACTAGTGAATGTAATGTTACACACACCCATACAATGCGTACCACCCCACGATGTTTTTCTCACTCCTACTAGTGAATGTAATGTAACACACAACCATACAATGCGCACCACTCCGTGATGTTTTTCTCACTACTACTAGTGAATGTAATGTAACACACACCCATACAATGCGCACCATCCTGTGAAGTTTTTCTCACTCCTACTAGTGAATGTAATGTAACACACACCCATACAATGCGCACCACCCCCTGATGTTTTTCTCAATCCTACTAGTGAATGTAATGTAACACACACCCGTACAATGCGCACCACCCCGTGATGTTTTTCTCACTCCTACTAGTGAATGTAATGTAACACACACCCGTACAATGCGCAGTACCCCGTGATGTTTTTCTCACTCCTACTAGTGAATGTAATGTAACACACACCCATACAATGCGCACCACCCCGTGATGTTTTTCTCACTCCTACTAGTGAATGTAATGTAACACACACCCATACAATGCGCACCACCCCGTGATGTTTTTCTCACTCCTATTAGTGAATGTAATGTAATACACACCCATACAATGCGCACCACCCCGTGATGTTTTTCTCACTGCTACTAGTGAATCTAATGTAACACACACCCATACAATGCGCACCACCCCGTGATGTTTTTCTCACTCCTACTAGTGAATGTAATGTAACACACACCCATACAATGCGCACCACACCGCGATGTTTTTCAGAAACCTATCCTTCATTGCCACTGCATGTTCCCTGACCTCCCCATGCTGACCACCCCGCGGTGCTTTTCTCCATCCTACATTGCCACTCACTGCCTATCCTAATTTAGACACTCCGATTCACACCACCCCGTGATGTTTTTCTCACTCCTACTATAGAATGTAATGTAACACACACCCATACAATGCGCACCACCCCGTGATGTTTTTCTCACTCCTGCTAGTGAATGTAATGTAACACACACCCATACAATGCGCACCACGCCGCAATGTTTTTCAGAAACCTATCCTACATTGCTACAGCATGTTCCCTGACCTCCCCATGCTGACCACCCCGCGGTGCTTTTCTCCATCCTACATTGCCACTCACTGCCTATCCTAATTCAGACCATCTCATTCACACCACCCCGTGATGTTTTTCTCACTCCTACTAGTGAATGTAATATAACACACACCCATACAATGCGCACCACCCCGCGAAGTTTTTCAGAAAACTATCCTACATTGCCACTGCATGTACCCCGACCTCCCCAGGCTGACCACCTCGCGGTGCTTTTCTCCCTCCTACATTGCCCCTCACTGCCTATCCTAATTCAGACTCTCCAATTAACACCACCCTGTGATGTTTTTCTCACCCCTAGTAGTGAATGTAATGTAACACACACCCATGCAATGCGCACCACCCCGTGATGTTTTTCTCACTCCTACTAGTGAATGTAATGTAACACACACCCATACAATGCGCACCACCCCGCGATGTTTTACAGAAACCTATCCTACGTTGCCACTGCATGTTCCCTGACCTCCCCATGCTGACCACCCCGCGGTGCTTTTCTCCATCCTACATTGCCACACACTGCCTATCCGAATTCAGACCCTCCGATTCACACCACCCCGTGATGATTTTGTCACTCCTACTAGTGAATGCAATGTAACACACACCCATACAATGCGCACCACCCCATGATGTTTTTCTCACTCCTACTGTGAATGTAATGTAACATACACCCATACAATGCGCACCATCCCCTTATGTTTTTCTCACTGCTACTAGTGAATGTAATGTAACACACACCCGTACAATGCGCACCACCCCATGATGTTTTTCTCACTCCTACTAGTGAATGTAATGTAACACACACCCGTACAATGCGCACCACACCGTGATGTTTTTCTCACTCCTACTAGTGAATGTAATGTAACACACACCCATACAATGCGCACCACCCCGTGATGTTTTTCTCACTCCTACTAGTGAATGTAATCTAACACACACCCATACAATGCGCACCACCCCGTGATGTTTTTCTCACTCCTATTAGTGAATGTAATGTAACACACACCCATACAATGTGCACCACCCCGTGATGTTTTTCTCACTGCTACTAGTGAATCTAATGTAACACACAACCATACAATGCGCACCACCCCGTTATGTTTTTCTCACTCCTACTAGTGAATGTAATGTAACACACAACCATACAATGCGCACCACTCCGTCATGTTTTTCTCACTACTACTATTGAATGTAGTGTAATACACACCCATACAATGTGCACCATCCTGTGAAGTTTTTCTCACTCCTACTAGTGAATGTAATGTAACACACACCCATACAATGCGCACCACCCCCTGATGTTTTTCTCACTCCTACTAGTGAATGTAATGTAACACACACCCGTACAATACGCACCACCCCGTGATGTTTTTCTCACTCCTACTAGTGAATGTAATGTAACACACACCCGTACAATGCGCAGTACCCCGTGATGTTTTTCTCACTCCTACTAGTGAATGTAATGTAACACACACCCATACAATGCGCACCACCCCGTGATGTTTTTCTCACTCCTACTAGTGAATGTAATGTAACACACACGCATACAATGCGCACCACCCCGTGATGTTTTTCTCACTCCTATTTGTGAATGTAATGTAACACACACCCATACAATGCGCACCACCCCGCGATGTTTTTCTCACTGCTACTAGTGAATCTAATGTAACACACACCCATACAATGCGCACCACCCCGTGATGTTTTTCTCACTCCTACTAGTGAATGTAATGTAACACACACCCATACAATGCGCACCACACCGCGATGTTTTTCAGAAACCTATCCTTCATTGCCACTGCATGTTCCCTGACCTCCCCATGCTGACCACCCCGCGGTGTTTTTCTCCATCCTACATTGCCACTCACTGCCTATCCTAATTTAGACACTCCGATTCACACCACCCCGTGATGGTTTTCTCACTTCCTACTATTGAATGTAATGTAACACACACCCATACAATGCGCACCACCCCGTGATGTTTTTCTCACTCCTGCTAGTGAATGTAATGTAACACACACCCATACAATGCGCACCACGCCGCAATGTTTTTCAGAAACCTATCCTACATTGCCACAGCATGTTCCCTGACCTCCCCATGCTGACCACCCCGCGGTGCTTTTCTCCATCCTACATTGCCACTCACTGCCTATCCTAATTCAGACCATCTCATTCACACCTAACCATGATGTTTTTCTCACTCCTACTAGTGAAGGTAATATAACACACACCCATACAATGCGCACCACCCCGCGAAGTTTTTCAGAAACCTATCCTACATTGCCACTGCATGTACCCTGACCTCCCCAGGCTGACCACCTCGCGGTGCTTTTCTCCCTCCTACATTGCCCCTCACTGCCTATCCTAATTCAGACTCTCCAATTCACACCACCCTGTGATGTTATTCTCACCCCTAGTAATGAATGTAATGTAACACACACCCATGCAATGCGCACCACCCCGTGATGTTTTTCTCACTCCTACTAGTGAATGTAATGTAACACACACCCATACAATGCGCACCACCCCGTGATGTTTTTCTCACTCCTATTACTGAATGTAATGTAACACACACCCATACAATGCGCACCACCCCGTGATGTTTTTCTCACTGCTACTAGTGAATCTAATGTAACACACACCCATACAATGCGCACCACCCCGTGATGTTTTTCTCACTTCTACTAGTGAATGTAATGTAACACACACCCATACAATGCGCACCACCCCGCGATGTTTTTCAGAAACCTATCCTACATTGCCACAGCATGTTCCCTGACCTCCCCATGCTGACCACCCCGCGGTGCTTTTCTCCAGCCTACATTGCCACTCACTGCCTATCCGAATTCAGACCCTCCGATTCACACCACCCCGTGATGTTTTTCTCACTCCTACTAGTGAATGTAATGTAACACACACCCATACAATGCGCACAAACCCGTGATGTTTTTCTCACTCCTACTAGTGAATGTAATGTTACACACACCAATACAATGCGCACCACCCCGCGATGTTTTTCTCACTCCTACTAGTGAATGTAATGTAACACACAACCATACAATGCGCACCACCCCGTGATGTTTTTCTCACTACTACTAGTGAATATAATGTAACACACACCCATACAATGCGCACCATCCTGTGAAGTTTTTCTCACTCCTACTAGTGAATGTAATGTAACACACACCCATACAATGCGCACCACCCCGAGATATTTTTCAGAAACCTATCCTACATTGCCACTGCATGTTCCCTGACCTCCCCATGCCGACCATCCCGCGATGCTTTTCTCCATCCTACATGGCCACTCACTGCCTATCCTAATTCAGACCCTCCGATTCACACCACCCCGTGATGATTTTGTCACTCCTACGAGTGAATGCAATGTAACACACACCCATACAATGCGCACCACCCCATGATGTTTTTCTCACTCCTACTAGTGAATGTAATGTAACACACACCCATACAATGCGCACCATCCCCTGATGTTTTTCTCACTCCTACTAGTGAATGTAATGTAACACACACCCGTACAATGCGCACCACCCCGTGATGTTTTTCTCACTCCTACTAGTGAATGTAATGTAACACACACCCGTACAATGCGCACCACCCCGTGATGTTTTTCTCACTCCTACTAGCGAATGTAATGTAACACACACCCGTACAATGCGCACCACCCCGTGATGTTTTTCTCACTCCTACTAGTGAATGTAATCTAACACACACCCATACAATGCGCACCACCCCGCGATGTTTTTCAGAAACCTATCCTACATTGCCACTGCATGTTCCCTGACCTCCCCATGCTGACCACCCCGCGGTGCTTTTCTCCATCCTACATTGCCAACCACTGCCTATCCTAATTCAGACACTCCGATTCACACCACCCCGTAATGTTTTTCTCACTCCTACTAGTGAATGTAATGAAACACACACCCATACAATGCGCACTACCCGTGATGTTTTTATCACTCCTCCTAGTGAATGTAATGTAACACACACCCATACAATGCGCACCACTCCGCGAAGTTTTTCAGAAACCTCTCCTACATTGCCACTGCATGTACCCTGACTTCCCCATGCTGACCACCTCGCGGTGCTTTTCTCCATCCTACATTGCCACTCACTGCCTATCCTAATTCAGACTCTCCGATTCACACAACCCCGTGATGTTTTTCTCACTCCTAGTAGTGAATGTAATGTAACACACACCCATACAATGCGCCCCACCCCGTGATGTTTTTCTCACTCCTAGTAGTGCATGTAATGTAACACACACCCATGCAATGCGCACCACCCCGCGATTTTTTTTCAGAAACCTATCCTACATTGCCACTGCATGTTCTCTGACCTCCCCATGCTGACCACCCCGCGGTGCTTTTCTCCATCCTACATTGCCACTCACTGCCGATCCGAATTCAGACCCTCTGATTCACACCACCCCGTGATGTTTTTCTCACTCCTATTAGTGAATGTAATGTAACACACACCTATACAATGCGCACAAACCCGTGATGTTTTTCTCACTCCTACTAGTGAATGTAGTGTTACACACACCCATACAATGCGCACCACCCCGCGATGTTTTTCTCACTCCTACTAGTGAATGTAATGTAACACACACCCATACAATGCGCACCACCCCGCGATGTTTTCCAGAAACCTATCCTACATTGCCACTGCTTGTTCCCTGTCCTCCCCATGCTGACCACAACGCTGTGCTTTTCTCCATCCTACATTGCCACTCACTGCCTATCCTAATTCAGACCCTCCCATTCACACCACCCCGCGATGTTTTTTTCACTCCTACTAGTGAATGTAATGTAACACACACCCATACAATGCGCACCACCCCGCGATGATTTTCAGAAACCTATCCTACATTTCCACATCATGTACCCTGACCTCCCCATGCTGACCAACTCGAGGTGCTTTTCTCCATCCTACATTGCCACTCACTGCCTATCCTAATTCAGACTCTCCGATTCACACCACCCCCTGATGTTTTTCTCACTGCTAGTAGTGAATGTAATGTAACACACACCCATACAATGCGCACCTCCCCGTGATGTTTTTCTCACTCCTAGTAGTGAATGTAATGTAACACACACCCATGCAATGCGCACCACCCCGTGATGTTTTTATCACTCCTACTAGTGAATGTAATGTAACACACAACCATACAATGCGCACCACCCCGCGATGTTTTTCAGAAACCAATCCAACATTGCCACTGCATGTTCCCTGACCTCCCCATGCTGACCACCTCGCGGAGGTTTTCTCCATCCTACATTGCCACTCTCTGCCTATCCTAATTCAGACTCTCCGATTCACACCACCCCGTGATGTTTTTCTCACTCCTAGTAGTGAATGTAATGTAACACACACCATTGCAATGCGCACCACCCCGTGATGTTTTTCTCACTCCTACTAGTGAATGTAATGTAACACACACCCATACAATGCGCACCACCCCGCGATGTTTTTCAGAAACCTATCCTACATTGCCACTGCATGTACCCTGACCTCCACATGCTGACCATCTCGCGGAGGTTTTCTCCATCCTACTTTGCCACTCACTGCCTATCCTAATTCAGACTCTCCGATTCACACCACCCCGTGATGTTTTTCTCACTCCTAGTAGTGAATGTAATGTAACACACACCATTGCAATGCGCACCACCCCTTGATGTTTTTCTCACTCCTACTAGTGAATGTAATGTAACACACACCCAAACAATGCGCACCACTCCGTGATGTTTTTCTCACTACTACTAGTGAATGTAATGTAACACACACCCATACAATGCGCACCACCCTGTGATGATTTTCTCACTCCTACTAGTGAATGTAATGTAACACACACCCATACAATGTGCGCCACACCGAGATATTTTTCAGAAACCTATCCTACATTGCCACTGCATGTTCCCTGATCTCCCCATGCTGACCACCCCGCGATGCTTTTCTCCATCCTACATGGCCACTCACTGCCTATCCTAATTCAGACCCTCCGATTCACACCACCCTGTGATGATTTTCTCACTCCTACTAGTGAATGCAATGTAACACACACCCATACAATGCGCCCCACCCCATGATGTTTTTCTCACTCCTACTAGTGAATGTAATGTAACACACACCCATACAATGCGCACCATCCCCTGATGTTTTTCTCACTCCTACTAGTGAATGTAATATAACACACACCAGTACAATGCGCACCACCCCGTGATGTTTTTCTCACTCCTATTAGTGAATGAAATGTAACACACACCCGTACAATGCGCACCACCCCGTGATGTTTTTCTCACTCCTACTAGTGAATGTAATGTAACACACACCCATACAATGCGCACCACCCCGTGATGTTTTTCTCACTCCTACTAGTGAATGTAAAGTAACACACACCCATACAATGCGCACCACCCCGTGATGTTTTTCTCACTCCTACTAGTGAATGTAATGTAACACACACCCATACAATGCGCACCACCCCGTGATGTTTTTCTCACTGCTACTAGTGAATCTAATGTAACACACACCCATACAATGCGCACCACCCCTTGATGTTTTTCTCACTCCTACTAGTGAATGTAATGTAACACACAACCATACAATGCGCACCACCCCGCGATGTTTTTCAGAAACCTATCCTACATTGCCACTACATGTTCCCTGAACTCCCCATGCTGACCACCCCACGGTGCTTTTCTCCATCCTACATTGCCACTCACTGCCTATCCTTATTCAGACACTCCGATTCACACCACCCCGTGATGTTTTTCTAACTCCTACTAGTGAATGTAATGTAACACACACCCATACAATGCGCACCACCCCGTGATGTTTTTCTCACTCCTACTAGTGAATGTAATGTAACACACACCCATACAATGCGCACCACGCAGCGATGTTTTTCAGAATCCTATCCTACTTTGCCACAGTATGTTCCCTGACCTCCCAATTCTGACCACCCCTCGGTGCTTTTCTCCATTCTACATTGCCACTCACTGCCTATCCTAATTCAGACCATCTGATTCACACCACCCCGTGATGTTTTTCTCACTCCTACTAGTGAATGTAATGTAACACACACCCATACAATGCGCACCACCCCGCGAAGTTTTTCAGAAACCTATCCTACATTGCCACTGCATGTACCCTGACCTCCCCATGCTGACCACCTCGCGGTGCTTTTCTCCATCCTACATTGCCACTCACTGCCTATCCTTATTCAGACTCTCCGATTCACACCACCCCGTGATGTTTTTCTCACTCTTAGTAGTGAAGGTAATGTAACACACACCCATACAATGCGCACCACCCCGTGATGTTTTTCTCACTCCTAGTAGTGAATGTAATGTAACACACACCCATGCAATGCGCACCACCCCGTGATGTTTTTCTCACTCCTACTAGTGAATGTAATGTAACACACACCCATACAATGCACACCACCCCGCGATGTTTTTCAGAAACCTATCCTTCATTGCCACTGCATGTTCCCTGACCTCCCCATGCTGACCACCCCGCGGTGCTTTTCTCCATTCTACATTGCCACTCACTGGCTATCCTAATTCAAACCCTCCGATTCACACCACCCCGTGATGTTTTTCTCACTCCTACTAGTGAATGTAATGTAACACACACCCATACAATGCGCACCACCCCGCGATGTTTTTCAGAAACCTATCCTACATTGCCACTGCTTGTTCCC
>NW_026948063.1:0-16000 GCF_034190915.1 Cavia porcellus
CATTAGATTCACTAGTAGGAGTGAGAAAAACATCACGGGGTTGTGCGCATTCTATGGGTGTGTGTTACATTAGATTCACTAGTAGGAGTGAGAAAAACATCACGGGGTGGTGCGCATTGTATGGGTGTGTGTTACATTAGATTCACTAGTAGCCGTGAGAAAAATATCACGGGGTGGTGCGCATTGTATGGGTGTGTGTTACATTAGATTCACTAGTAGCCGTGAGAAAAACATCACGGGGTTGTGCGCATTGTACGGGTGTGTGTTACATTAGATTCACTAGTAGCCGTGAGAAAAACATCACGGGGTGGTGCGCATTGTACGGGTTTGTGTTACATTAGATTCACTAGTAGCCGTGAGAAAAACATCACGGGGTGGTGCGCATTGTATGGGTGTGTGTTACATTAGATTCACTAGTAGCAGTGAGAAAAACATCACGGGGTGGTGCGCATTGTACGGGTGTGTGTTACATTAGATTCACTAGTAGGAGTGAGAAAAGCATCACGGGGTTGTGCGCATTGTATGGTTGTGTGTTACATTAGATTCACTAGTAGCAGTGAGAAAAACATCACGGGGTGGTGCGCATTGTATGGGTGTGTGTTACATTACATTCTCTAGTAGGAGTGAGAAAAACATCACGTGGTGGTGCGCCTTGTATGGGTGTGTGTTACATTAGATTCACTAGTAGGAGTGAGAAAAACATCACGGGGTGGTGTGCCTTGTATGGGTGTGTGTTACATTACATTCACTAGTAGGAGTGAGAAAAACATCACGGGGTGGTGCGCATTGTATGGGTGTGTGTTACATTACATTCACTATTAGGAGTTTGAAAAACATCACGGGGTGGTGCGCATTGTATGGGTGTGTGTTACATTACTTTCACTAGTAGGAGTGAGAAAAACATCACGGGGTGGTGCGCATTGTATGGGTGTGTGTTACATTACTTTCACTAGTAGGAGTGAGAAAATCATCACGGGGTGGTGCGCATTGTATGGGTGTGTGTTACATTACATTCACTAGTAGGAGTGAGAAAAACATCACGGGGTGGTGCGCATTGTATGGGTGTGTGTTACATTACATTCACTAGTAGGAGTGAGAAAAACATCACGGGGTGGTGCGCATTGTATGGGTGTGTGTTACATTACATTCACTAGTAGGAGTGAGAAAAACATCACGGGGTGGTGCGCATTGTATGGGTGTGTGTTACATTACATTCACTAGTAGGAGTGAGAAAAACATCACGGGGTGGTGCGCATTGTATGGGTGTGTGTTACATTACATTCACTAGTAGGAGTGAGAAAAACATCACGGGGTGGTGCGCATTGTATGGGTGTGTGTTACATTACTTTCACTAGTAGGAGTGAGAAAATCATCACGGGGTGGTGCGCATCGTATGGGTGTGTGTTACATTACATTCACTAGTAGGAGTGAGAAAAACATCACGGGGTGGTGCGCATTGTATGGGTGTGTGTTACAATACATTCTCTAGTAGGAGTGAGAAAAACATCACGGGGTGGTGCGCATTGTATGGGTGTGTGTTACATTACATTCACTAGTAGGAGTGAGATAAACATCACGGGGTGGTGCGCATTGTATGGGTGTGTGTTACATTACATTCTCTAGTAGGAGTGAGAAAAACATCACGTGGTGGTGCGCCTTGTATGGGTGTGTGTTACATTAGATTCACTAGTAGGAGTGAGAAAAACATCACGGGGTGGTGCGCCTTGTATGGGTGTGTGTTACATTACATTCACTAGTAGGAGTGAGAAAAACATCACGGGGTGGTGCGCATTGTATGGGTGTGTGTTACATTACATTCACTAGTAGGAGTGAGAAAAACATCACGGGGTGGTGCGCATTGTATGGGTGTGTGTTACATTACTTTCACTAGTAGGAGTGAGAAAAACATCACGGGGTGGTGCGCATTGTATGGGTGTGTGTTACATTACTTTCACTAGTAGGAGTGAGAAAATCATCACGGGGTGGTGCGCATTGTATTGGTGTGTGTTACATTACATTCACTAGTAGGAGTGAGAAAAACATCACGGGGTGGTGCGCATTGTATGGGTGTGTGTTACATTACATTCACTAGTAGGAGTGAGAAAAACATCACGGGGTGGTGCGCATTGTATGGGTGTGTGTTACATTACATTCACTAGTAGGAGTGAGAAAAACATCACGGGGTGGTGCGCATTGTATGGGTGTGTGTTACATTACATTCACTAGTAGGAGTGAGAAAAACATCACGGGGTGGTGCGCATTGTATGGGTGTGTGTTACATTACATTCACTAGTAGGAGTGAGAAAAACATCACGGGGTGGTGCGCATTGTATGGGTGTGTGTTACATTAGATTCACTAGTAGGAGTTAGAAAAACATCACGGGGTGGTGCGCATTGTATGGGTGTGTGTTACATTAGATTCACTAGTAGCAGTGAGAAAAACATCACGGGGTGGTGTGCAATGTATGGGTGTGTGTTACATTAGATTCACTAGTAGCAGTGAGAAAAACATCACGGGGTGGTGCGCATTGTATGGGTGTGTGTTACATTACATTCACTAGTAGGAGTGAGAAAAACATCACGGGGTGGTGCGCATTGTATGGGTGTGTGTTACATTACATTCACTAGTAGGAGTGACAAAAACATCACGGGGTGGTGCGCATTGTATGGGTGTGTGTTACATTACATTTACTAGTAGGAGTGAGAAAAACATCACGGGGTGGTGCGCATTGTATGGGTGTGTGTTACATTAGATTCACTAGTAGGAGTGAGAAAAACATCACGGGGTGGTGCGCATTGTATGGGTGTGTGTTACATTAGATTCACTAGTAGCAGTGAGAAAAACATCACGGGGTGGTGCGCATTGTATGGGTGTGTGTTACATTAGATTCACTAGTAGCAGTGAGAAAAACATCACGGGGTGGTGCGCATTGTATGGGTGTGTGTTACATTAGATTCACTAGTAGCAGTGAAAAAAACATCACGGGGTGGTGCGCATTGTATGGGTGTGTGTTACATTAGATTCACTAGTAGGAGTGAGAAAAACATCACGGGGTGGTGCGCCTTGTATGGGTGTGTGTTACATTAGATTCACTAGTAGGAGTGAGAAAAACATCACGTGGTGGTGCGCCTTGTATGGCTGTGTGTTACATTAGATTCACTAGTAGGAGTGAGAAAAACATCACGGGGTGGTGCGCCTTGTATGGGTGTGTGTTACATTAGATTCACTAGTAGGAGTGAGAAAAACATCACGGGGTGGTGCGCATTGTATGGGTGTCTGTTACATTAGATTCACTAGTAGGAGTGAGAAAAACATCACGGGGTGGTGCGCCTTGTATGGGTGTGTGTTACATTAGATTCACTAGTAGGAGTGAGAAAAACATCACGTGGTGGTGCGCATTGTATGGGTGTGTGTTACATTAGATTCTCTAGTAGGAGTGAGAAAATCATCACGGGGTGGTGCGCATTGTATGGGTGTGTGTTACGTTAGATTCACTAGTAGGAGTGAGAAAAACATCACGGGGTGGTGCGCATTGTATGGGTGTGTGTTACATTAGATTCACTAGTAGGAGTGAGAAAAACATCACGGGGTGGTGCGCATTGTATGGGTGTGTGTTACATTAGATTCACTAGTAGGAGTGAGAAAAACATCACGGGGTGATGCGCATTGTATGGGTGTGTGTTACATTAGATTCACTAGTAGGAGTGAGAAAAACATCACGGGGTGGTGCGCATTGTATGGGTGTGTGTTACATTAGATTCACTAGTAGCAGTGAGAAAAACATCACGGGGTGGTGCGCCTTGTATGGGTGTGTGTTACATTAGATTCACTAGTAGGAGTGAGAAAAATATCACGGGGTGGTGCGCCTTGTATGGTTGTGTGTTACATTAGATTCACTAGTAGGAGTGAGAAAAACATCACGGGGTGGTGCGCCTTGTAGGGGTGTGTGTTACATTAGATTCACTAGTAGGAGTGAGAAAAACATCACGGGGTGGTGCGCCTTGTATGGGTGTGTGTTACATTACATTCACTAGTAGGAGTGAGAAAAACATCACGGGGTGTTGCGCCTTGTATGGGTGTGTGTTACATTAGATTCACTAGTAGGAGTGAGAAAAACATCACGGGGTGGTGCGCCTTGTATGGGTGTGTGTTACATTACATTCACTAGTAGGAGTGAGAAAAACATCACGGGGTGGTGCGCCTCGTATGGGTGTGTGTTACATTACATTCACTAGTAGGAGTGAGAAAAACATCACGGGGTGGTGCGCATTGTATGGGTGTGTGTTACATTACATTCACTAGTAGGAGTGAGATAAACATCACGGGGTGGTGCGCATTGTATGGGTGTGTGTTACATTACATTCTCTAGTAGGAGTGAGAAAAACATCACGGGGTGGTGCGCCTTGTATGGGTGTGTGTTACATTAGATTCACTAGTAGGAGTGAGAAAAACATCACGGGGTGGTGCGCATTGTATGGGTGTGTGTTACATTACATTCACTGGTAGGAGTGAGAAAAACATCACGGGGTGGTGCGCATTGTATGGGTGTGTGTTACATTACATTCACTAGTAGGAGTGAGAAAAACATCACGGGGTGGTGCGCATTATATGGGTGTGTGTTACATTACTTTCACTAGTAGGAGTGAGAAAAACATCACGGGGTGGTGCGCATTGTATGGGTGTGTGTTACATTACTTTCACTAGTAGGAGTGAGAAAATCATCACGGGGTGGTGCGCATTGTATGGGTGTGTGTTACATTAGATTCACTAGTAGGAGTGAGAAAAACATCACGTGGTGGTGCGCATTGTATGGGTGTGTGTTACATTACATTCACTAGTAGGAGTGAGAAAATCATCACGGGGTGGTGCGCATTGTATGGGTGTGTGTTACATTACATTCACTAGTAGGAGTGAGAAAAACATCACGGGGTGGTGCGCATTGTATGGGTGTGTGTTACATTCACTAGCAGGAGTGAGAAAAACATCACGGGGTGGTGCGCATTGTATGGGTGTGTGTTACATTCACTAGCAGGAGTGAGAAAAACATCACGGGGTGGTGCGCATTGTATGGGTGTGTGTTACATTACATTCATTAGTAGGAGTGAGAAAAACATCACGGGGTGGTGCGCATTGTATGGGTGTGTGTTACATTACTTTCACTAGTACGAGTAAGAAAATCATCACGGGGTGGTGCGCATTGTATGGGTGTGTGTTACATTACATTCACTAGTAGGAGTGAGAAAAACATCACGGGGTAGTGCGCATTGTATGGGTGTGTGTTACATTACATTCACTAGTAGGAGTGAGAAAAACATCACGGGGTGGTTCGCATTGTATGGGTGTGTGTTACATTACATTCACTAGTAGGAGTGAGAAAAACATCACGGGGTGGTGCGCATTGTATGGGTGTGTGTTACATTACATTCACTAGTAGGAGTGAGAAAAACATCACGGGGTGGTGCTCATTGTATGGGTGTGTGTTACATTAGATTCACTAGTAGGAGTGAGAAAAACATCACGGGGTGGTGCGCATTGTATGGGTGTGTGTTACATTAGATTCACTAGTAGGAGTGAGAAAAACATCACGGGGTGGTGCGCATTGTATGGGTGTGTGTTACATTAGATTCACTAGTAGGAGTGAGAAAAACATCACGGGGTGGTGCGCATTGTATGGGTGTGTGTTACATTAGATTCACTAGTAGCAGTGATAAAAACATCACGGGGTGGTGCGCATTGTATGGGTGTGTGTTACATTAGATTCACTAGTAGGAGTGAGAAAAACATCACCGGGTGGTGCGCATTGTATGGGTGTGTGTTACATTAGATTCACAAGTAGGAGTGAGAAAAACATCACGGGGTGGTGCGCATTGTATGGGTGTGTGTTACATTAGATTCACTAGTAGGAGTTCGAAAATCATCACGGGGTGGTGCGCATTGTATGGGTGTGTGTTACATTAGATTCACTAGTAGGAGTGAGAAAAACATCACGGGGTGGTGCGCATTGTATGGGTGTGTGTTACATTAGATTCACTAGTAGCAGTGAGAAAAACATCACGGGGTGGTGCGCATTGTATGGGTGTGTGTTTCATTAGATTCACTAGTAGGAGTGAGAAAAACATCACGGGGTGGTGCGCCTTGTATGGGTGTGTGTTACATTAGATTCACTAGTAGGAGTGAGATAAACCTCACGGGGTGGTGCGCCTTTTATGGGTGTGTGTTACATTAGATTCACTAGTAGGAGTGAGAAAAACCTCACGGGGTGGTGCGCCTTGTATGGGTGTGTGTTACATGAGATTCACTAGTAGGAGTGAGAAAAACATCACGGGGTGGTGCGCCTTGTATGGGTGTGTGTTACATTAGATTCACGAGTAGGAGTGAGAAAAACATCACGGGGTGGTGCGCCTTGTATGGGTGTGTGTTACATTAGATTCACGAGTAGGAGTGAGAAAAACATCACGGGGTGGTGCGCATTGTATGGGTGTGTGTTACATTACATTCACTAGTAGGAGTGAGAAAAACATCACGGGGTGGTGCGCATTGTATGGGTGTGTGTTACATTACATTCACTAGTAGGAGTGAGAAAAACATCACGGGGTGGTGCGCATTGTATGGGTGTGTGTTACATTACATTCACTAGTAGGAGTGAGAAAAACATCACGGGGTGGTGCGCATTGTATGGGTGTGTGTTACATTAGATTCACTAGTAGGAGTGAGAAAAACATCACGGTGTGGTGGGCCTTGTATGGGTGTGTGTTACATTAGATTCACGAGTAGGAGTGAGAAAAACATCACGGGGTGGTGCGCATTGTATGGGTGTGTGTTACATTAGATACACTAGTAGGAGTGAGAAAAACATCACGGGGTGGTGCGCATTGTATGGGTGTGTGTTACATTAGATTCACTAGTAGGAGTGAGAAAAACATCACGGAGTGGTGCGCATTGTATGGGTGTGTGTTACATTAGATTCACTAGTAGGAGTGAGAAAAACATCACGGGGTGGTGCGCATTGTATGGGTGTGTGTTACATTAGATTCACTAGTAGGAGTGAGAAAATCATCACGGGGTGGTGCGCATTGTATGGGTGTGTGTTACATTACATTCACTAGTAGGAGTGAGAAAAACATCACGGGGTGGTGCGTATTGTATGGGTGTGTGTTACATTAGATTCACTAGTAGGAGTGAGAAAATCATCACGGGGTGGTGCGCATTGTATGGGTGTGTGTTACATTAGATTCACTAGTAGGAGTGAGAAAAACATCACGGGGTGGTGCGCATTGTATGGGTGTGTGTTACATTAGATTCACTAGTAGGAGTGAGAAAAACATCACGGGGTGGTGCGCATTGTATGGGTGTGTGTTACATTAGATTCACTAGTAGGAGTGAGAAAAACATCACGGGGTGGTGCGCCTTGTATGGGTGTGTGTTACATTAGATTCACTAGTAGGAGTGAGAAAAACATCACGGGGTGGTGCGCCTTGTATGGGTGTGTGTTACATTAGATTCACTAGTAGGAGTGAGAAAAACATCACGGGGTGGTGCGCCTTGTATGGGTGTGTGTTACATTAGATTCACTATTAGCAGTGAGAAAAACATCACGGGGTGGTGCGCCTTGTAGGGGTGTGTGTTCCATTAGATTCACTAGTAGCAGTGAGAAAAACATCACGGGGGTGTGCACCTTGTAGGGGTGTGTGTTACATTAGATTCAATATTAGGAGTGAGAAAAACATCACGGGGTGGTGCGCCTCGTATGGGTGTGTGTTACATTACATTCACTAGTAGGAGTGAGAAAAACATCACGGGGTTGAGCGCCTCGTATGGGTGTGTGTTACATTACATTCACTAGTAGGAGTGAGAAAAACATCACGGGGTGGTGCGCCTCGTATGGGTGTGTGTTACATTACATTCACTAGTAGGAGTGAGAAAAACATCACGGGGTGGTGCGCCTCGTATGGGTGTGTGTTACATTACATTCACTAGTAGGAGTGAGAAAAACATCACGGGCTGGTGCGCCTCGTATGGGTGTGTGTTACATTACATTCACTAGTAGGAGTGAGAAAACCATCACGGGGTGGTGCGCCTCGTATGGGTGTGTGTTACATTAGATTCACTAGTAGGAGTGAGAAAAACATCACGGGGTGGTGCACCTCGTATGGGTGTGTGTTACATTAGATTCACTAGTAGGAGTGAGAAAAACATCACGGGGTGGTGCGCATTGTATGGTTGTGTGGTATATTAGATTCACTAGTAGGAGTGAGAAAAACATCACGGGGTGGTGCGCATTGTATGGGTGTGTGTTACATTAGATTCACTAGTAGGAGTGAGAAAAACATCACGGGGTGGTGCGCATTGTATGGGTGTGTGTTACATTAGATTTACTAGTAGGAGTGAGAAAAACATCACGGGGTGGTGCGCATTGTATGGGTGTGTGTTACATTACATTCACTAGTAGGAGTGAGAAAAACATCACGGGGTGGTGCGCATTGTATGGGTGTGTGTTACATTACATTCACTAGTAGGAGTGAGAAAAACATCACGGGGTGGTGCGCATTGTATGGGTGTGTGTTACATTACATTCACTAGTAGGAGTGAGAAAAACATCACGGGGTGGTGCGCATTGTATGGGTGTGTGTTACATTAGATTCACTAGAAGGAGTGAGAAACACATCACGGGGTGGTGCGCATTGTATGGGTGTGTGTTTCATTAGATTCACTAGTAGGAGTGAGAAAAACATCACGGGGTGGTGCGCATTGTATGGGTGTGTGTTACATTACATTCACTAGTAGGAGTGAGAAAAACATCACGGGGTGGTGCGCATTGTATGGGTGTGTGTTACATTACATTCACTAGTAGGAGTGAGAAAAACATCACGGGGTGGTGCGCATTGTATGGGTGTGTGTTACATTACATACACTAGTAGGAGTGAGAAAAACATCACGGGGTGGTGCGCATTGTATGGGTGTGTGTTACATTACATTCACTAGCAGGAGTGAGAAAAACATCACGGGGTGGTGCGCCTTGTATGGGTGTGTGTTACATTAGATTCACTAGCAGGAGTGAGAAAAATATCACGGGGTGGTGCGCATTGTATGGGTGTGTGTTACATTAGATTCACTAGTAGCAGTAAGAAAAACATCACGGGGTGGTGCGCATTGTATGGGTGTGTGTTACATTACATTCACTATTAGGAGTGAGAAAAACATCACCGGGTGGTGCGCATTGTATGGGTGTGTGTTACATTACATTCACTAGTAGGAGTGAGAAAAACATCACGGGGTGGTGCGCATTGTATGGGTGTGTGTTACATTAGATTCACTAGTGGGAGTGAGAAAAACATCACGGGGTGGTGCGCATTGTATGGGTGTGTGTTACGTTAGATTCACTAGTAGGAGTGAGAAAAACATCACAGGGTGGTGCGCATTGTATGGGTGTGTGTTACATTAGTTTCACTAGTAGCAGTGAGAAAAACATCACGGGGTGGTGCGCATTGTATGGGTGTGTGTTTCATTAGATTCACTAGTAGGAGTGAGAAAAACATCACGGGGTGGTGCGCATTGTATGGGTGTGTGTTACATTACATTCACTAGTAGGAGTGAGAAAAACATCACGGGGTGGTGCGCCTTGTATGGGTGTGTGTTACATTAGATTCACTAGTAGGAGTGAGAAAAACATCACGGGGTGGTGCGCCTCGTATGGGTGTGTGTTACATTAGATTCACTAGTAGGAGTGAGAAAAACATCACGGTGTGGTGCGCATTGTATGGGTGTGTGTTACGTTACATTCACTAGGAGGAGTGAGAAAAACATCACGGTGTGGTGCGCATTGTATGGGTGTATGTTACGTTACATTCACTAGTAGGAGTGAGAAAAACATCACGGGGTGGTGCGCCTCGTATGTGTGTGTGTTACATTACATTCACTAGTAGGAGTGAGAAAAACATCACGGGGTGGTGCGCCTCGTATGGGTGTGTGTTACATTAGATTCACTAGTAGGAGTGAGAAAAACATCACGGGGTGGTGCGCCTCGTATGGGTGTGTGTTACATTAGATTCACTAGTAGGAGTGAGAAAAACATCACGGGGTGGTGCGCATTGTATGGGTGTGTGTTACATTAGATTCACTAGTAGGAGTGAGAAAAACATCACGGGGTGGTGTGCATTGTATGGGTGTGTGTTACATTAGATTCACTAGTAGGAGTGAGAAAAACATCACGGGGTGGTGCGCATTGTATGGGTGTGTGTTACATTAGATTCACTAGTAGGAGTGAGAAAAACATCACGGGGTGGTGCGCATTGTATGGGTGTGTGTTACATTAGATTCACTAGTAGGAGTGAGAAAAACATCACGGGGTGGTGCGCATTGTATGGGTGTGTGTTACATTACATTCACTAGTAGGAGTGAGAAAAACATCACGGGGTGGTGCGCATTGTATGGGTGTGTGTTACATTAGATTCACTAGTAGGAGTGAGAAAAACATCACGGGGTGGTGCGCATTGTATGGGTGTGTGTTACATTAGATTCACTAGTAGGAGTGAGAAAAACATCACGGGGTGGTGCGCATTGTATGGGTGTGTGTTACATTAGATTCACTAGTAGGAGTGAGAAAAACATCACGGGGTGGTGCGCATTGTATGGGTGTGTGTTACATTAGATTCACTAGTAGGAGTGAGAAAAACATCACGGGGTGGTGCGCATTGTATGGGTGTGTGTTACATTACATTCACTAGTAGGAGTGAGAAAAACATCACGGTGTGGTGCGCATTGTATGGGTGTGTGTTACGTTACATTCACTAGTAGGAGTGAGAAAAACATCACGGGGTGGTGCGCCTCGTATGTGTGTGTGTTACATTACATTCACTAGTAGGAGTGAGAAAAACATCACGGGGTGGTGCGCCTCGTATGGGTGTGTGTTACATTACATTCACTAGTAGGAGTGAGAAAAACATCACGGGGTGGTGCGCCTCGTATGGGTGTGTGTTACATTAGATTCACTAGTAGGAGTGAGAAAAACATCACGGGGTGGTGCGCCTCGTATGGGTGTGTGTTACATTAGATTCACTAGTAGGAGTGAGAAAAACATCACGGGGTGGTGCGCATTGTATGGGTGTGTGTTACATTAGATTCACTAGTAGGAGTGAGAAAAACATCACGGGGTGGTGCGCATTGTATGGGTGTGTGTTACATTAGATTCACTAGTAGGAGTGAGAAAAACATCACGGGGTGGTGCGCATTGTATGGGTGTGTGTTACATTAGATTCACTAGTAGGAGTGAGAAAAACATCACGGGGTGGTGCGCATTGTATGGGTGTGTGTTACATTAGATTCACTAGTAGGAGTGAGAAAAACATCACGGGGTGGTGCGCATTGTATGGGTGTGTGTTACATTAGATTCACTAGTAGGAGTGAGAAAAACATCACGGGGTGGTGCGCATTGTATGGGTGTGTGTTACATTAGATTCACTAGAAGGAGTGAGAAAAACATCACGGGGTGGTGCGCATTGTATGGGTGTGTGTTACATTAGATTCACTAGTAGGAGTGAGAAAAACATCACGGGGTGGTGCGCATTGTATGGGTGTGTGTTACGTTACATTCACTAGCAGGAGTGAGAAAAACATCACGGGGTGGTGCGCATTGTATGGGTGTGTGTTACGTTACTTTCACTAGCAGGATTGAGAAAAACATCACGCGGTGGTGCGCATTGTATGGGTGTGTGTTACGTTACTTGCACTAGTAGGAGTGAGAAAATCCTCACGGGGTGGTGCGCATTGTATGGGTGTGTGTTACGTTACATTCACTAGGAGGAGTGAGAAAAACATCACGGGGTGGTGCGCATTGTATGGGTGTGTGTTACGTTACATTCACTAGGAGGAGTGAGAAAAACATCACGGGGTGGTGCGCATTGTATGGGTGTGTGTTACATTAGATTCACTAGTAGGAGTGAGAAAAACATCACGGGGTGGTGCGCATTGTATGGGTGTGTGTTACATTAGATTCACTAGTAGGAGTGAGAAAAACATCACGGGGTGGTGCGCATTGTATGGGTGTGTGTTACATTAGATTCACTAGTAGCAGTGAGAAAAACATCACGGGGTGGTGCGCCTTGTATGGGTGTGTGTTACATTAGATTCACTAGTAGGAGTGAGAAAAACATCACGGGGTGGTGCGCCTTCTATGGGTGTGTGTTACATTAGATTCACTAGTAGGAGTGAGAAAAACATCACGGGGTGGTGCGCCTTGTAGGGGTGTGTGTTACATTAGATTCAATAGTAGCAGTGAGAAAAACATCACGGGGTGGTGCGCCTTGTATGGGTGTGTGTTACATTAGATTCACTAGTAGGAGTGAGAAAAACATCACGGGGTGGTGCGCATTGTATGGGTGTGTGTTACATTAGATTCACTAGTAGGAGTGAGATAAACATCACGGGGTGGTGCGCCTTGTATGGGTGTGTGTTACATTAGATTCACTAGTAGGAGTGAGAAAAACATCACGGGGTGGTGCGCATTGTATGGGTGTGTGTTACATTAGATTCACTAGTAGCAGTGAGAAAAACATCACGGGGTGGTGCGCATTGTATGGGTGTGTGTTTCATTAGATTCACTAGTAGGAGTGAGAAAAACATCACAGGGTGGTGCGCATTGTATGGGTGTGTGTTACATTAGATTCACTAGTAGGAGTGAGATAAACATCACGGGGGGTTGCGCCTTGTATGGGTGTGTTACATTAGATTCACTAGCAGGAGTGAGAAAAACCTCACGGGGTGGTGCGCCTTGTATGGGTGTGTGTTACATGAGATTCACTAGTAGGAGTGAGAAAAACATCACGGGGTGGTGCGCCTTGTATGGGTGTGTGTTACATTAGATTCACGAGTAGGAGTGAGAAAAACATCACGTGGTGGTGCGCCTTGTATGGGTGTGTGTTACATTAGATTCACGAATAGGAGTGAGAAAAACATCACGGGGTGGTGCGCATTGTATGGGTGTGTGTTACATTACATTCACTAGTAGGAGTGAGAAAAACATCACGGGGTGGTGCGCATTGTATGGGTGTGTGTTACATTACATTCACTAGTAGGAGTGAGAAAAACATCACGGGGTGGTGCGCATTGTATGGGTGTGTGTTACATTACATTCACTAGTAGGAGTGAGAAAAACATCACGGGGTGGTGCGCATTGTATGGGTGTGTGTTACATTAGATTCACTAGTAGGAGTGAGAAAAACATCACGGGGTGGTGGGCCTTGTATGGGTGTGTGTTACATTAGATTTACGAGTAGAAGTGAGAAAAACATCACGGGGTGGTGCGCATTGTATGGGTGTGTGTTACATTAGATTCATTAGTAGGAGTGAAAAAAACATCACAGGGTGCTGCGCATTGTATGGGTGTGTGTTACATTAGATTCACTAGTAGGAGTGAGAAAAACATCACGGGGTGGTGCGCATTGTATGGGTGTGTGTTACATTAGATTCACTAGTAGGAGTGAGAAAAACATCACGGGGTGGTGCGCATTGTATGGGTGTGTGTTACATTAGATTCACTAGTAGGAGTGAGAAAAACATCACGGGGTGGTGCGCATTTTATGGGTGTGTGTTACATTACATTCACTAGCAGGAGTGAGAAAAACATCACGGGGTGGTGCGCATTGTATGGGTGTGTGTTAGGTTACATTCACTAGCAGGAGTGAGAAAAACATCACGGGGTGGTGCGCATTGTATGGGTGTGTGTTACGTTACATTCACTAGCAGGAGTGAGAAAAACATCACGGGGTGGTGCGCATTGTATGGGTGTGTGTTACGTTACTTTCACTAGCAGGAGTGAGAAAAACATCACGCGGTGGTGCGCATTGTATGGGTGTGTGTTACGTTACTTTCACTAGTAGGAGTGAGAAAATCATCACGGGGTGGTGCGCATTGTATGGGTGTGTGTTACGTTACATTCACTAGGAGGAGTGAGAAAAACATCACGGGGTGGTGCGCATTGTATGGGTGTGTGTTACGTTACATTCACTAGGAGGAGTGAGAAAAACATCACGGGGTGGTGCGCATTGTATGGGTGTGTGTTACATTAGATTCACTAGTAGGAGTGAGAAAAACATCACGGGGTGGTGCGCTTTCTATGGGTGTGTGTTACATTAGATTCACTAGTAGGAGTGAGAAAAACATCACGGGGTGGTGCGCCTTGTAGGGGTGTGTGTTACATTAGATTCAATAGTAGCAGTGAGAAAAACATCACGGGGTGGTGCGCCTTGTATGGGTGTGTGTTACATTAGATTCACTAGTAGGAGTGAGAAAAACATCACAGGGTGGTGCGCATTGTATGGGTGTGTGTTACATTAGATTCACTAGTAGGAGTGAGATAAACATCACGGGGTGGTGCGCCTTCTATGGGTGTGTGTTACATTAGATTCACTAGTAGGAGTGAGAAAAACATCACGGGGTGGTGCGCATTGTATGGGTGTGTGTTTCATTAGATTCACTAGTAGGAGTGAGAAAAACATCACGGGGTGGTGCGCATTGTATGGGTGTGTGTTACATTAGATTCACTAGTAGGAGTGAGATAAACATCACGAGGGGGTGCGCCTTGTATGGGTGTGTGTTACATTAGATACACTAGTTGGAGTGAGAAAAACCTCACGGGGTGGTGCGCCTTGTATGGGTGTGTGTTACATGAGATTCACTAGTAGGAGTGAGAAAAACATCACGGGGTGGTGCGCCTTGTATGGGTGTGTGTTACATTAGATTCACGAGTAGGAGTGAGAAAAACATCACGGGGTGGTGCGCCTTGTATGGGTGTGTGTTACATTAGATTCACGAATAGGAGTGAGAAAAACATCACGGGTTGGTGCGCATTGTATGGGTGTGTGTTACATTACATTCACTAGTAGGAGTGAGAAAAACATCACGGGGTGGTGCGCATTGTATGGGTGTGTGTTACATTACATTCACTAGTAGGAGTGAGAAAAACATCACGGGGTGGTGCGCATTGTATGGGTGTGTGTTACATTACATTCACTAGTAGGAGTGAGAAAAACATCACGGGGTGGTGCGCATTGTATGGGTGTGTGTTACATTACATTCACTAGTAGGAGTGAGAAAAACATCACGGGGTGGTGCGCATTGTATGGGTGTGTGTTACATTAGATTCACTAGAAGGAGTGAGAAACACATCACGGGGTGGTGCGCATTGTATGGATGTGTGTTACATTACATTCACTAGTAGGAGTGAGAAAAACATCACGGGGTGGTGCGCATTGTATGGGTGTGTGTTACATTACATTCACTAGTAGGAGTGAGAAAAACATCACGGGGTGGTGCGCATTGTATGGGTGTGTGTTACATTAAATTCACTAGTAGGAGTGAGAAAAACATCACGGGGTGGTGCGCATTGTATGGGTGTGTGTTACATTACATTCACTAGCAGGAGTGAGAAAAACATCACGGGGTGGTGCGCCTTGTATGGGTGTGTGTTACATTAGATTCACTAGCAGGAGTGAGAAAAATATCACGGGGTGGTGCGCATTGTATGGGTGTGTGTTACATTAGATTCACTAGTAGCAGTAAGAAAAACATCACGGGGTGGTGCGCATTGTATGGGTGTGTGTTACATTAGATTCACTATTAGGAGTGAGAAAAACATCACCGGGTGGTGCGCATTGTATGGGTGTGTGTTACATTACATTCACTAGTAGGAGTGAGAAAAACATCACGGGGTGGTGCGCATTGTATGGGTGTGTGTTACATTAGATTCACTAGTGGGAGTGAGAAAAACATCACGGGGTGGTGCGCATTGTATGGGTGTGTGTTACATTAGATTCACTAGTAGGAGTGAGAAAAACATCACGGGGTGGTGCGCATTGTATGGGTGTGTGTTACATTAGATTCACTAGTAGCAGTGAGAAAAACATCACGGGGTGGTGCGCATTGTATGGGTGTGTGTTTCATTAGATTCACTAGTAGGAGTGAGAAAAACATCACGGGGTGGTGCGCATTGTATGGGTGTGTGTT
>NW_026948064.1:0-14000 GCF_034190915.1 Cavia porcellus
CACCACAGGGTGGTCAGCATGAGGAGGTCAGGAAACATACTGTGGCAATGTAGAAGAGTTTTCAGAAAAACATCATGGGGTGGTGCACATTGTAAGGGTTTCTAATAGGCCTTTCACTAGTAGGAGTGAGAAAAACATCAAGAGGTGGTTTGAATCAGATGCTCTTAATTAGGATAGGCAGTGAGTGGCAATGTAAAATGGAAAAAACACCACGGAGTGGTCAGCATGGGGAGGTCAGGAAACATGCGGTGGCAATGTAGGATAGGTTTCTGAAACACATCGCGGGGTGGTGCGCAATGTAAGGGTTTCTAACTGGCCATTCACTAGTAGGAGTGAGAAAAACATCACAGGTGGTGTGAATCAGATGTTCTGAATTAGATTAGGCAGTGAGTGGCAATGTAGGATGGAGAAAAGCACCACGGGGGGGTCAGCATGGGGAGGTCTGGAAACATGCATTTGCAATGTAGGATAGGTTTCTGAATAACATCGCCGGGTGGTGCGCATTGTAAGACTTTCTAACAGGGCATTCACTAGTAGGAGTGAGAAAAACATCACGGGTGGTGTGAATCGGAGGGCTTGAATTTGGATAGGCAGTGAGTGGTAACATAAAATGGAGAAAAGCACCTCGGTGTGGTCAGTATGGGGAGGTGAGGAAACATGCAGTGGCAATGTAGGATAGGTTTCTGAAAAACATCGCCGTGTGGTGCACATTGTAAGACTTTCTAACAGGGCATTCACTAGTAGCAGTGAGAAATACATCACGGTGTGGTGTGAATCGGAAGGCTTGAATCAGGATAGGCAGTGAGTGGCAAAGTAGGATGGAGAAAAGCACCACGGTGTGGTCAGCATGGAGATGTCTGGAAACATGCAGTGTCAATGTAGGATAGGTTTCTGAAAAACATCGCGGGGTGGTGCGCATTGTAACGGTCTCTTACATGCCATTCACTGGTAGGAGTGAGTAAAACATCACAGCGTGGTTTGAATAAGCGGGCCTGAATCAGGATAGGCAGTGAGTGGCAATGTAGAATGGAGAAAAACACCACCGTGTGGTCAGAATGGGGACATCAGGAAACATGCAGTGTCAATGTAGGATAGGTTTCTGAAAAACATCGCGGGTGGTGAGAATTGTAAGGGTTTCTAACAGGGCATTCACTGGAAGGAGTGAGAAAAAGATCACGGGGTGGTGTGAATCGAAGGGCCTGAATTATGATAGGCAGTGTGTGGCAATGTAGGAAGGAGAAAAGCACCACGGGGGGGTCAGCATGGAGATGTCTGGAAACATGCAGTGGCAATGTAGGACATGTTTCTGAAAAACATCGCGGGGTGGTGCACATTTTTAGTGTTTCTAACAGTCCATTCACTAGGAGAAGTGATAAAAACATCACAGGGTGGTGTGAATCGGAGGGCCTGAATCAGGATAGGCAGTGATTGGCAATGTAGGATGGAGAAAAGCACCACGGGGTGGTCAGCATGGGGAGGTCAGGAAACATGCAGTAGCAATGTAGGATAGGTTTCTGAAAAACATCGCGGGGTGGTGCTCATTACAAGGGTTTCTAGAAGGCCTTTAACTAGTAGGAGTGAGAAATACATCATGGTGTGTTGTGAATCGGAGGGCCTGAATTAGAATAAGCATTGAGTATCAATGTAGGATGGAGAAAAGCACCACGGAGAAGTCAACATGGGGACGTCAGGAAACATGCAATTGCAATTTTGGATAGGTTTGTGAAAAACATTGTGGGGTGGTGCTCATTGTAAGGCTTTCTAAAAAGCCATTCACAAGTAAGAGTGAAAAATACATCACGGGGTGGTGTGAATCGGATGTCCTGAATTAAGATAGGCACTGAGTGGCAATGAAGAATGGAGAAAAGCACCACGGGTTGGTGAGCATGGTGAGGTCAGGAAACATGAAATGGCAAGGTAAGATTGGTTTCTGAAAAACATCGCAGGGTTGTGCATATTGTAAGGGTTTCTAGCAGGCCATTCACTAGTAGGAGTGAGAAAATCATATCGGCGTGGTGTGAATCAGAGGGCCTGAATTAGTATAGGCACTGAGTGGCAATGAAGAATGGAGAAAAGCGCCACGGGGTGGTCAACATGGGGAGGTCAGGAAACATGCAATGGCAATGTAGGATAAGTTTCTGAAAAACATCGAGGGGTGGTGCGCATTGTAAGGGGTTGCAAACAGGCCATTCACTAGTAGGAGTGAAAAAAACATCACGGGGTGGGGTGAATCGGAGTGCCTGAATTAGGATAGGCAGTGAGTGGCAATGTAGAATGGAGAAAAGCACCACGGGTTGGTGAGCATGTGAGGTCAGGAAACATGCGATGGGAATGTAGGATAGGTTTGTGAAAAACATCGCAGGTGTTGAGCATTGTAAGGGTTTCTAACAGGCCATTCATAAGTAGGAGTGAGAAAAACATCAGGGGTCGTGTGAATCAGATGTTCGGAATTAGGATAGGCAGTGAGTGGCAATGTAGGATGGAGAAAAGCACCACAGGGTGGTCAGAATGAGGAGGTCAGGAAACATGCATTGGCAATGTAGGATAGTTTTCTGAAAACATCGCCGGGTGGTGCTCATTGTAAGGGTTTCTAACAGGCCATTCACTAGTAGGAGTGAGAAAAACATCACGGGTGGTGTGAATCAGATGTTCTGAATTAGGATAGGCAGTGAGTGGCAATGTAGGATGGAGAAAAGCACCACGGGGTGGTCAGCATGGGGAGGTCTGGAAACATGAATTGGCAATGTAGGATAGGTTCTGAAAAACATCGCCGGGTGGTGCGCATTGTAAGGGTTTCTAACAGGCCATTCACTAGTAGGAGTGAGAAAAACATCACGGGGTGGTGTGAATCGGAGGGCTTGAATTTAATAGGCAGTGAGTAGTAACGTAAAATGGAGAAAGGCACCTCGGTGTGCACAGTATGGGGAGGTGAGGAAAAATGCAGTGGCAATGTAGGATAGGTTTCTGGAAAACATCGCGGGGTGGTGCGCATTGTAAGGATTTCTAACAGGCCATTATCTATTACGAGTGAGAACAACATCAGGGGGTGGTGTGAATCGGAGGGCCTGAAGTTGGATAGGCAGTGAGTGGTAACATTAAATGGAAAAAAGCACCTCTGTGTGGTCAGTATGGGGAGGTGAGGAAACATGCAGTGGCAATGTAGGAGAGGTTTCTGGAAAACATCGCGGGGTGGTGCGCATTATAAGGGTTTCTAACAGGCCATTCACTAGTAGGAGAGAGAAAAATATAACGGAGTGGTGTGAATCGGAGGGCCTGATTCAGGATACGCAGTGAGTGTCAATGTAGGATGGAGAAAAGCACCACGGGGTGGTCAGGATGGGGAGGTCAGGAAACTTGCAGTGGCAATGTGGGATAGGTTTCAGAAAAGCATTGCAGGGTGGTGCTCGTTGTAAGGGTTTCTAACAGGCCATTCATTAGTAGGAGTGAGAAATACATCACGGGGTGGTGTGAATCGGAGGGCCTGAATCAATTTAGACAGTGATTAGCAATGTAGGACGGAGAAAAGCACCACGGGTTGGTGAGCATGGGGAGGTCAGGACACAAGCAGTGTCAATGTAGGATAGGTTTCTGAAAAACATTGCGGGGTGGTGCGCATTGTAATGGTTTCTAACAGGCCATTCAGTAGTAGGAGTGAGTAAAATATCACAGCGTGATTTGAATCAGAGGGCCTGAATCAGGTTAGGCAGTGAGTGGCAATGTAGGATGGAGAAAAGCACCACGGTGTGGTCAGCATGAGGAGGTCAGGAAACATGCAGTGTCAATGTAGGATAGGTTTCTGAAAAACATTGCGGGTGGTGAGAATTGTAAGGGTTTCTAACACGGCATTCACTGGAAGGAGTGAGAAAAAGATCACGGGATGGTGTGAATCGAAGGGCGTGAATTATGAAAGGCAGTGTGTGGCAATGTAGGAAGGAGAAAAGCACCACGGGGTGGTCAGCATGGGGAGGTCAGGAAACATGCAGTAGCAATGTAGGATAGGTTTCTGAAAAACATCGCGGGGTGCTGCTCATTGCAAGGGTTTCTAAAAGGCCTTTAACTAGTAGGAGTGAGAAATACATCATGGTGTGGTGTGAATCTGAGGGCCTGAATTAGAATAAGCATTGAGTGTCAATGTAGGATGGAGAAAAGCACAACGGGTTGGTCAACATGGGGAGGTCAGGAAACATGCAATGGCAATGTTGGATAGGTTTGTGAAAAACATTGCGGGGTGGTGCGCATTGTAAGTCTTTCTAAAAAGCCATTCACAAGTAGGAATGAAAAAAACTTCATGGGGGGGTGTGAATCGGAGGTCCTGAATTAGGATAGGCACTGAGTGGCAATGAAGAATGGAGAAAAGCACCAGGGGTTGGTGAGCATGGTGAGGTCAGGAAACATGAAATTGCAAGGAAGGATAGGTTTCTGAAAAACATCGCAGGGTTGTGCACTTTGTAAGGGTTTGTAGCAGGCCATTCACTAGTAGGAGTGAGAAAAACATCTCGGGGTGGTGTGAATCAGAGGGCCTGAATTAGTATAGGCACTGAGTGGCAATGAAGAATGGAGAAAAGCACCATGGGGTGGTCAACATGGGGAGGTCATGAAACATGCAATGGCAATGTAAGATAGGTTTCTGAAAAACATCGAGGGGTGGTGCGCATTGTAAGGGTTGCAAACAGGCCATTCACTAGTAGGAGTGAGAAAAACATCACGGGGTGGTGTGAATCGGAGTGCCTGAATTAGGATAGGCAGTGAGTGGCAATGGAGAATGGAGAAAAGCACCACGGGTTGGTGAGAATGGTGAGGTCAGGAAACATGTGATGGCAATGTAGGATAGGTTTCTGAAAAACATCGCAGGTGTTGAGCATTGTAAGGGTTTCTAACAGGCCATTCACTAGTAGGAGTGAGAAAAACATCACGGGGTAGTGTGAATCAGATGTTCTGAATTAGGATAGGCAGTGAGTGGCAATGTAGGATGGAGAAAAGCACCACAGGGTGGTCAGCATGAGGATTTCAGGAAACATACTGTGGCAATGTAGAAGAGTTTTCAGAAAAACATCATGGGGTGGTGCACATTGTAAGGGTTTCTAACAGGCCTTTAACTAGTAGGAGTGAGAAAAACATCACGGGGTGGTTTGAATCAGATGCTCTGAATTATGATAGGCAGTGAGTGGCAATGCAAAATGGAAAAAACACCACGGAGTGGTCAGCATGGGGAGGTCAGGAAACATGCGGTGGCAATGTAGGATAGGTTTCTGAAAAACATCGCGGGGTGGTGCGCAATGTAAAGGTTTCTAACTGGCCTTTCACTAGTAGGAGTGAGAAAACATCACGGGTGGTGTGAATCAGATGTTCTGAATTAGGATAGGCAGTGAGTGGCAATGTAGGATGGAGAAAAGCACCACGGGGTGGTCAGCATGGGGAGGACTGGAAACATGCATTGGCAATGTAGGATAGGTTTCTGGAAAACATTGCGGGGTGGTGCGCATTATAAGGGTTTCTAACAGGCCATTCACTAGTAGGAGTGAGAAAAATATAACAGAGTGGTGTGAAACGGAGGGCCTGATTCAGGATAGGCAATGAGTGGCAATGTAGGATGGAGAAAAGCACCACGGGGTGGTCAGGATTGGGATTTCAGGAAACATGCAGTGGCAATGCAGGATCGGTTTCTGAAAAACATCGCGGGATTGGGCGCATTGTAAGGGTATCTAAAGGCCATTCACTAGTAGGAGTGACAAAAACATCACGGGGTGGTGTGAATCGGAGTGCCTGAATTAGGATAGGCAGTGAATGGCAATGTAGAATGGAGAAAAGCATCACGGGTTGGTGAGCATGGTGAGGTCAGGAAAGATGCGATGGGAATGTAGGATAGGTTTCTGAAAATCATCGCAGGTGGTGCTCATTGTAAGGGATTCTAACAGGCCATTCACTAGTAGGAGCGACAAAAACATCACGGGTGGTGTGAATCAGCTGTTCTGAATTAGGATTGGCAGTGAGTGGCAATGTAGGATGGAGAAAAGCACCACGGTTTGGTCAGCATGAGGAGGTCAGGAAACATGCAGTGTCAATGTAGGATAGGTTTCTGAAAAACATTGCGGGTGGTGAGAATTGTAAGGGTTTCTAACAGTGCATTCACTGGAAGGAGTGAGAAAAAGATCACGGGGTGGTGTGAATCGAAGGGCCTGAATTATGATAGGCAGTGTGTGGCAATGTAGGAAGGAGAAAAGCACCATGGGGGGGTCAGCATGGGGAGGTCTGGAAACATGCATTTGCAATGTAGGATAGGTTTCTGAATAACATCGCCGGGTGGTGCGCATTGTAAGACTTTCTAACAGGGCATTCACTAGTAGGAGTGAGAAAAACATCACGGGTGGTGTGAATCGGAGGGCTTGAATTTGGATAGGCAGTGAGTGGTAACATAAAATGGAGAAAAGCACCTCGGTGTGGTCAGTATGGGGAGGTGAGGAAACATGCAGTGGCAATGTAGGATAGGTTTCTGAAAAACATCGCCGTGTGGTGCGCATTGTAAGACTTTCTAACAGGGCATTCACTAGTAGCAGTGAGAAATACATCACGGGGTGGTGTGAATCGGAAGGCTTGAATCAGGATAGGCAGTGAGTGGCAAAGTAGGATGGAGAAAAGCACCACGGTGTGGTCAGCATGGAGATGTCTGGAAACATGCAGTGTCAATGTAGGATAGGTTTCTGAAAAACATCGCGGGGTGGTGCGCATTGTAACGGTCTCTTACATGCCATTCACTGGTAGGAGTGAGTAAAACATCACAGCGTGGTTTGAATAAGCGGGCCTGAATCAGGATAGGCAGTGAGTGGCAATGTAGAATGGAGAAAAGCACCACCGTGTGGTCAGAATGGGGACGTCAGGAAACATGCAGTGTCAATGTAGGATAGGTTTCTGAAAAACATCGCGGGTGGTGAGAATTGTAAGGGTTTCTAACAGGGCATTCACTGGAAGGAGTGAGAAAAAGATCACGGGGTGGTGTGAATCGAAGGGCCTGAATTATGATAGGCAGTGTGTGGCAATGTAGGAAGGAGAAAAGCACCACGGGGGGGTCAGCATGGAGATGTCTGGAAACATGCAGTGGCAATGTAGGACATGTTTCTGAAAAACATCGCGGGGTGGTGCACATTTTTAGTGTTTCTAACAGTCCATTCACTAGGAGAAGTGATAAAAACATCACAGGGTGGTGTGAATCGGAGGGCCTGAATCAGGATAGGCAGTGATTGGCCATGTAGGATGGAGAAAAGCACCATGGCGTGGTCAAGATGGTGAGGTCAGGAAACATGCAGTGGCAATGTAGGATAGGTTTCTGAAAAACATCGGGGGGTGCGGCCCATTGTAAGGGTTTCTAAAAGGCCATTCACTAGTAGCAGTGAGAAATACATCATGTTGTGGTGTGAATCGGAGGGCATGAATCAAGATAGACAGTGAGTGGCAATGTCGGATGGAGAAAAGCACCACGGGGTGGTCAGCATGGGGAGGTCAGGAAACATGCAGTAGCAATGTAGGATAGGTTTCTGAAAAACATCGCGGGGTGGTGCTCATTACAAGGGTTTCTAGAAGGCCTTTAACTAGTAGGAGTGAGAAATACATCATGGTGTGTTGTGAATCGGAGGGCCTGAATTAGAATAAGCATTGAGTATCAATGTAGGATGGAGAAAAGCACCACGGAGAAGTCAACATGGGGACGTCAGGAAACATGCAATTGCAATTTTGGATAGGTTTGTGAAAAACATTGTGGGGTGGTGCTCATTGTAAGGCTTTCTAAAAAGCCATTCACAAGTAAGAGTGAAAAAAACATCACGGGGTGGTGTGAATCGGATGTCCTGAATTAAGATAGGCACTGAGTGGCAATGAAGAATGGAGAAAAGCACCACGGGTTGGTGAGCATGGTGAGGTCAGGAAACATGAAATGGCAAGGTAAGATTGGTTTCTGAAAAACATCGCAGGGTTGTGTACATTGTAAGGGTTTGTAGCAGGCCATTCACTAGTAGGAGTGAGAAAATCATCTCGGCGTGGTGTGAATCAGAGGGCCTGAATTAGTATAGGCACTGAGTGGCAATGAAGAATGGAGAAAAGCGCCACGGGGTGGTCAACATGGGGAGGTCAGGAAACATGCAATGGCAATGTAGGATAGGTTTCTGAAAAACATCGAGGGGTGGTGCGCATTGTAAGGGTTGCAAACAGGCCATTCACTAGTAGGAGTGAAAAAAACATCACGGGGTGGTGTGAATCGGAGTGCCTGAATTAGGATAGGCAGTGAGTGGCAATGTAGAATGGAGAAAACCACCACGGGTTGGTGAGCATGGTGAGGTCAGGAAAGATGCGATGGGAATGTAGGATAGGTTTGTGAAAAACATCGCAGGTGTTGAGCATTGTAAGGGTTTCTAACAGGCCATTCACTAGTAGGAGTGAGAAAAACATCAGGGGTCGTGTGAATCAGATGTTCGGAATTAGGATAGGCAGTGAGAGGAAATGTAGGATGGAGAAAATCACCACAGGGTGGTCAGAATGAGGAGGTCAGGAAACATGCATTGGCAATGTAGGATAGGTTTCTGAAAACATCGCCGGGTGGTGCTCATTGTAAGGGTTTCTAACAGGCCATTCACTAGTAGGAGTGAGAAAAACATCACGGGTGGTGTGAATCAGATGTTCTGAATTAGGATAGGCAGCGAGTGGCCATGTAGGATGGAGAAAAGCACCACGGGTGGTCAGCATGGGGAGGTCTGGAAACATGCATTGGCAATGTAGGATAGGTTTCTGAAAAACATCGCCGGGTGGTGCGCATTGTAAGGGTTTCTAACAGGCCATTCACTAGTAGGAGTGAGAAAAACATCACGGGGTGGTGTGAATCGGAGGGCTTGAATTTAATAGGCAGTGAGTAGTAACGTAAAATGGAGAAAGGCACCTCGGTGTGCACAGTATGGGGAGGTGAGGAAAAATGCAGTGGCAATGTAGGATAGGTTTCTGGAAAACATCGCGGGGTGGTGCGCTTTATAAGGGTTTCTAACAGGCCATTCACTAGTAGGAGTGAGAAAAATATAACGGAGTGGTTTGAAACGCAGGGCCTGATTCAGGATAGGCAGTGAGTGGCAATGTAGGATGGAGAAAAGCACCACGGCACGGTCAGCATGGGGAGGTCTGGAAACATGCACTGACAATGTAGGATAGGTTTCTGAAAAACATCGCCAGGTGGGGCGCATTGTAACGCTTTCTAACAGGGCATTCACTAGTAGGAGTGAGAAAAACATCACGGGGTGGTGTAAATTGGAAGGCCTGAATTAGAATAGGCAGTGAGTGGCAATGCAGAATGCAGAAAATCACCAAGGGGTGGTCAACATGGGGAGGTCAGGAAACATGCAATGGCAATGTTGGATAGGTTTCTGAAAAACATTGCGGGGGTGGTGTGCATTGTAAGGTTTTCTAACAAGCCATTCACAAGTAGGAGTGAAAAAAAACATCACGGGGGTGTGTGAATCGGAGGGCCTGAATTAGGATAGGCAATGAGTGGCAATGAAGAATGGAGAAAAGCACCACGGGGTGCTCCACACTGGGAGGTTAGGAAACTTGCAGTGGCAATGTAGGATAGGTTTCTGAAAAACATCGCGGGGTGGTGCGCATTGTAAGGATTTCTAACAGGCCATTATCTAGTACGAGTGAGAACGATATCAGGGGTGATGTGAATCGGAGGGCCTGAAGTTGGATAGGCAGTGAGTGGTAACGTAAAATGGAAAAAAGCACCTCTGTGTGGTCAGTATGGGGAGGTGAGGAAACATGCAGTGGCAATGTAGGATAGGTTTCTGGAAAACATGGCGGGGTGGTGTGCATTATAAGGGTTTCTAACAGGCCATTCACTAGTAGGAGAGAGAAAATATAACGGAGTGGTGTGAATCGGAGGGCCTGATTCAGGATAGGCAGTGAGTGGCATTGTAGGCTGGAGAAAAGCACCACGGGGTGATCAGGATGGGGAGGTCAGGAAACTTGCAGTGGCAATGTGGGATAGGTTTCTGAAAAGCATTGCAGGGTGGTGCTCATTGTAAGGGTTTCTAACAGGCCATTCACAAGTAGGAGTGAGAAAAACATCACGGGGTGGTGTGAATCGGAGTGCCTGAATTAGGATAGGCAGTGAGTGGCAATGTAGAATGGAGAAAAGCACCACGGGTTGGTGAGCATGGTGAGGTCAGGAAACATGCGATGGCAATGTAGGATAGGTTTCTGAAAAACATCGCAGGTGTTGAGCATTGTAAGGGATTCTGAAAGGCCATTCACTAGTAGGAGTGAGAAAAACATCACGGGGTCGTGTGAATCAGATGTTCTGAATTAGGATAGGCAGTGAGTGGCAATGTAGGATGGAGAAAAGCACCACAGGGTGGTCAGCATGAGGAGGTCAGGAAACATACTGTGGCAATGTAGAAGAGTTTTCAGAAAAACATCATGGGGTGGTGCACATTGTAAGGGTTTCTAATAGGCCTTTCACTAGTAGGAGTGAGAAAAACATCAAGAGGTGGTTTGAATCAGATGCTCTTAATTAGGATAGGCAGTGAGTGGCAATGTAAAATGGAAAAAACACCACGGAGTGGTCAGCATGGGGAGGTCAGGAAACATGCGGTGGCAATGTAGGATAGGTTTCTGAAAAACATCGCGGGGTGGTGCGCAATGTAAGGGTTTCTAACTGGCCATTCACTAGTAGGAGTGAGAAAAACATCACAGGTGGTGTGAATCAGATGTTCTGAATTAGATTAGGCAGTGAGTGGCAATGTAGGATGGAGAAAAGCACCACGGGGGGGTCAGCATGGGGAGGTCTGGAAACATGCATTTGCAATGTAGGATAGGTTTCTGAATAACATCGCCGGGTGGTGCGCATTGTAAGACTTTCTAACAGGGCATTCACTAGTAGGAGTGAGAAAAACATCACGGGTGGTGTGAATCGGAGGGCTTGAATTTGGATAGGCAGTGAGTGGTAACATAAAATGGAGAAAAGCACCTCGGTGTGGTCAGTATGGGGAGGTGAGGAAACATGCAGTGGCAATGTAGGATAGGTTTCTGAAAAACATCGCCGTGTGGTGCACATTGTAAGACTTTCTAACAGGGCATTCACTAGTAGCAGTGAGAAATACATCACGGGGTGGTGTGAATCGGAAGGCTTGAATCAGGATAGGCAGTGAGTGGCAAAGTAGGATGGAGAAAAGCACCACGGTGTGGTCAGCATGGAGATGTCTGGAAACATGCAGTGTCAATGTAGGATAGGTTTCTGAAAAACATCGCGGGGTGGTGCGCATTGTAACGGTCTCTTACATGCCATTCACTGGTAGGAGTGAGTAAAACATCACAGCGTGGTTTGAATAAGCGGGCCTGAATCAGGATAGGCAGTGAGTGGCAATGTAGAATGGAGAAAAACACCACCGTGTGGTCAGAATGGGGACATCAGGAAACATGCAGTGTCAATGTAGGATAGGTTTCTGAAAAACATCGCGGGTGGTGAGAATTGTAAGGGTTTCTAACAGGGCATTCACTGGAAGGAGTGAGAAAAAGATCACGGGGTGGTGTGAATCGAAGGGCCTGAATTATGATAGGCAGTGTGTGGCAATGTAGGAAGGAGAAAAGCACCACGGGGGGGTCAGCATGGAGATGTCTGGAAACATGCAGTGGCAATGTAGGACATGTTTCTGAAAAACATCGCGGGGTGGTGCACATTTTTAGTGTTTCTAACAGTCCATTCACTAGGAGAAGTGATAAAAACATCACAGGGTGGTGTGAATCGGAGGGCCTGAATCAGGATAGGCAGTGATTGGCAATGTAGGATGGAGAAAAGCACCACGGGGTGGTCAGCATGGGGAGGTCAGGAAACATGCAGTAGCAATGTAGGATAGGTTTCTGAAAAACATCGCGGGGTGGTGCTCATTGCAAGGGTTTCTAGAAGGCCTTTAACTAGTAGGTGTGAGAAATACATCATGGTGTGTTGTGAATCGGAGGGCCTGAATTAGAATAAGCATTGAGTATCAATGTAGGATGGAGAAAAGCACCATGGAGTAGTCAACATGGGGAGGTCAGGAAACATGCAATTGCAATGTTGGATAGGTTTGTGAAAAACATTGTGGGGTGGTGTGCATTGTAAGGCTTTCTAAAAGCCATTCACAAGTAAGAGTGAAAAATACATCACGGGGTGGTGTGAATCGGATGTCCTGAATTAAGATAGGCACTGAGTGGCAATGAAGAATGGAGAAAAGCACCACGGGTTGGTGAGCATGGTGAGGTCAGGAAACATGAAATGGCAAGGTAAGATTGGTTTCTGAAAAACATCGCAGGGTTGTGCATATTGTAAGGGTTTCTAGCAGGCCATTCACTAGTAGGAGTGAGAAAATCATATCGGCGTGGTGTGAATCAGAGGGCCTGAATTAGTATAGGCACTGAGTGGCAATGAAGAATGGAGAAAAGCGCCACGGGGTGGTCAACATGGGGAGGTCAGGAAACATGCAATGGCAATGTAGGATAAGTTTCTGAAAAACATCGAGGGGTGGTGCGCATTGTAAGGGTTGCAAACAGGCCATTCACTAGTAGGAGTGAAAAAAACATCACGGGGTGGGGTGAATCGGAGTGCCTGAATTAGGATAGGCAGTGAGTGGCAATGTAGAATGGAGAAAAGCACCACGGGTTGGTGAGCATGTTGAGGTCAGGAAACATGTGATGGGAATGTAGGATAGGTTTGTGAAAAACATCGCAGGTGTTGAGCATTGTAAGGGTTTCTAACAGGCCATTCACTAGTAGGAGTGAGAAAAACATCAGGGGTCGTGTGAATCAGATGTTCGGAATTAGGATAGGCAGTGAGTGGCAATGTAGGATGGAGAAAAGCACCACAGGGTGGTCAGAATGAGGAGGTCAGGAAACATGCATTGGCAATGTAGGATAGTTTTCTGAAAACATCGCCGGGTGGTGCTCATTGTAAGGGTTTCTAACAGGCCATTCACTAGTAGGAGTGAGAAAAACATCACGGGTGGTGTGAATCAGATGTTCTGAATTAGGATAGGCAGTGAGTGGCAATGTAGGATGGAGAAAAGCACCACGGGGTGGTCAGCATGGGAGGTCTGGAAACATGAATTGGCAATGTAGGATAGGTTTCTGAAAAACATCGCCGGGTGGTGCGCATTGTAAGGGTTTCTAACAGGCCATTCACTAGTAGGAGTGAGAAAAACATCACGGGGTGGTGTGAATCGGAGGGCTTGAATTTAATAGGCAGTGAGTAGTAACGTAAAATGGAGAAAGGCACCTCGGTGTGCACAGTATGGGGAGGTGAGGAAAAATGCAGTGGCAATGTAGGATAGGTTTCTGGAAAACATCGCGGGGTGGTGCGCATTGTAAGGATTTCTAACAGGCCATTATCTATTACGAGTGAGAACAACATCAGGGGGTGGTGTGAATCGGAGGGCCTGAAGTTGGATAGGCAGTGAGTGGTAACATTAAATGGAAAAAAGCACCTCTGTGTGGTCAGTATGGGGAGGTGAGGAAACATGCAGTGGCAATGTAGGAGAGGTTTCTGGAAAACATCGCGGGGTGGTGCGCATTATAAGGGTTTCTAACAGGCCATTCACTAGTAGGAGAGAGAAAAATATAACGGAGTGGTGTGAATCGGAGGGCCTGATTCAGGATACGCAGTGAGTGTCAATGTAGGATGGAGAAAAGCACCACGGGGTGGTCAGGAGGGGAGGTCAGGAAACTTGCAGTGGCAATGTGGGATAGGTTTCAGAAAAGCATTGCAGGGTGGTGCTCGTTGTAAGGGTTTCTAACAGGCCATTCATTAGTAGGAGTGAGAAATACATCACGGGGTGGTGTGAATCGGAGGGCCTGAATCAATTTAGACAGTGATTAGCAATGTAGGACGGAGAAAAGCACCACGGGTTGGTGAGCATGGGGAGGTCAGGACACAAGCAGTGTCAATGTAGGATAGGTTTCTGAAAAACATTGCGGGGTGGTGCGCATTGTAATGGTTTCTA
>NW_026948065.1:0-11000 GCF_034190915.1 Cavia porcellus
GGTGGTGCGCATTGTATGGGTGTGTGTTACATGATATTCACTAGTGGGAGTGAGAAAAACATCAGGGGGTGGTGCGCATTGTATGGGTGTGTGTTACATTACATTCACTAGTAGGAGTGAGAAAAACATCACGGGGTGGTGCACCTTGCTTGGGTGTGTGTTACATTACATTCACTAGTAGGAGTGAGAAAAACATCACGGTGTGGTGCGCATTGTATGGGTGTGTGTTACATTACATTCACTAGTAGGAGTGAGAAAAACATCACAGGGTGGTGCGCATTGTATGGGTGTGTGTTACATTACATTCACTAGTAGGAGTGAGAAAAACATCACGGAGTGGTGCGCATTGTATGGGTGTGTGTTATATTACATTCACTAGTAGCAGTGAGAAAATCATCACGGGGTGGTGCGCATTGTATGGGTGTGTGTTACATTACATTCACTAGTAGGAGTGAGAAAAACATCATGGGGTGGTGTGAATCGGAGGGTCTGAATTAGGATAGGCAGTGAGTGGCAATGTAGGATGGAGAAAGCACCGCGGGGTTGTCAGCATGGTTAGGTCAGGGAACATGCAGTGGCAATGTAGGATAGGTTTCTGAAAAAATTCGCGGGGTGGGGCGCATTGTATGGGTGTGTGTTACATTACATTCATTAGTAGCAGTGAGAAAAACATCACGGGGTGGTGCGCATTTTATGGGTGTGTGTTACATTACATTCACTAGTAGCAGTGAGAAAAACATCACGGGGTGGTGCGCATTGTATGGGTGTGTGTTACATTACATTCACTAGTAGGAGTGAGAAAAACATCACGGGGTGGTGCGCATTGTATGGGTGTGTGTTACATTACATTAACTAGTAGGAGTGAGAAAAACATCACGGGGTGGTGCGCATTGTATGTCTGTGTTACATTACATTCACTAGTAGGAGTGAGAAAAACATCACGGGGTGGTGCGCATTTTATGGGTGTGTGTTACATTACATTCACTAGTAGCAGTGATAAAAACATCACGGGGTGGTGCGCATTGTATGGGTGTGTGTTACATTACATTCACTAGTAGGAGTGAGAAAAACATCACCGGGTGGTGCGCATTGTATGGGTGTGTGTTACATTGCATTCACTAGTAGGAGTGAGAAAAACATCACGGGGTGGTGAACATTGTATGGGTGTGTGTTACATTACATTCACTAGTAGGAGTGAGAAAAACATCACGGGGTGGTGCGAATTGTATGGGTGTGTGTTACATTACATTCACTACTGGAGTGAGAAAAACATCACGGGGTTGTGCGCATTGTATGGGTGTGTGTTACATTACATTCACTAGTAGGAGTGAGAAAAACATCACGGGGTGGTGCGCATTGTATGGCTGTGTGTTACATTACATTCACTAGTAGGAGTGAGAAAAACATCACGGGGTGGTGCGCATTGTATGGGTGTGTGTTACGTTACATTCTTTAGTAGGAGTGAGAAAAACATCGCGGGGTGGTGCGCATTGTATGGGTGTGTGTTACATTTGATTCACGAGTAGGAGTGAGAAAAACATCCCAGGGTGGTGCACATTGTATGGGTGTGTGTTACATTTGATTCACTAGTAGCAGTGAGAAAAATATCACGGTGTGGTGCGCATTGTATGAATGTGTGTTACATTACATTCACTAGTAGCAGTGAGAAAAACCTCACGGGGTGGTGCGCATTGTATGGCTGTGTGTTACATTACATTCACTAGTAGGAGTGAGAAAAACATCACGGGGTGGTGCGCATTGTATGGGTGTGTGTTACATTACATTCACTAGTAGGAGTGAGAAAAACATCACGGGGTGGTGCGCATTTTATGTCTGTGTTACATTACATTCACTAGTAGGAGTGAGAAAATCATCACGGGGTGGTGCGCATTGTATGGGTGTGTGTTACATTACATTCACTAGTAGGAGTGAGAAAAACATCATGGGGTGGTGTGAATCGGAGGGTCTGAATTAGGATAGGCAGTGAGTGGCAATGTAGGATGGAGAAAGCACCGCGGGGTGGTCAGCATGGTTAGGTCAGGGAACATGCAGTGGCAATGTAGGATAGGTTTCTGAAAAACATCGCGGGGTGGTGCGCATTGTATGGGTGTGTGTTACATTACATTCACTAGTAGCAGTGAGAAAAACATCACGGGGAGGTGCGCATTGTATGGGTGTGTGTTACATTACATTCACTAGTAG
Source organism: Cavia porcellus (assembly GCF_034190915.1). Lineage (NCBI taxonomy): Eukaryota > Metazoa > Chordata > Mammalia > Rodentia > Caviidae > Cavia > Cavia porcellus. Next base: position 2,203 of record NW_026948065.1, read on the forward strand.
CAGTGAGAAAAACATCACGGGGTGGTGCGCATTGTATGGGTGTGTGTTACATTACATTCACTAGTAGGAGTGAGAAAAACATCACGGGGTGGTGCGCATTGTATGGGTGTGTGTTACATTACATTAACTAGTAGGAGTGAGAAAAACATCACGGGGTGGTGCGCATTGTATGGGTGTGTGTTACATTACATTCACTAGTATGAGTGAGAAAAACATCACGGGGTGGTGCGCATTGTATGGGTGTGTGTTACATTACATTCACTAGTAGGAGTGAGAAAAACATCACGGGGAGGTGCGCATTGTATGGGTGTGTGTTACATTACATTCACTAGTAGGAGTGACAAAAACATCACGGGGTGGTGCGCATTGTATGGGTGTGTGTTACATTACATTCACTAGTAGGAGTGAGAAAAACATCACGGGGTGGTGCGCATTATATGGGTGTGTGTTACATTACATTCACTAGTAGGAGTGAGAAAATCATCACGGGGTGGTGCGCATTGTATGGGTGTGTGTTACATTACATTCACTAGTAGGAGTGAGAAAAACATCACGGGGTGTTGCGCATTATATGGGTGTGTGTTACATTACGTTCACTAGTAGGAGTGAGAAAAACATCACGGGGTGGTGCGCATTGTATGGGTGTGTGTTACATTACGTTCACTAGCAGTGAGAAAAACATCACGGTGTGGTGCGCATTGTATGGGTGTGTGTTACATTAGATTCACTAGTAGGAGTGAGAAAAACATCACGGGGAGGTGCGCATTGTATGGGTGTGTGTTACGTTATATTCACTAGTAGGAGTGAGAAAAACATCACGGGGTGGTGCGCATTGTATGGGTGTGTGTTACGTTACATTCACTAGTAGGAGTGAGAAAAACATCACGGGGTGGTGCGCATTGTATGGGTGTGTGTTACGTTACATTCTCTAGTAGGAGTGAGAAAAACATCACGGGGTGGTGCGCATTGTATGGGTGTGTGTTACATTAGATTCACTAGTAGGAGTGAGAAAAACATCACGGGGTGGTGCGCATTGTATGGGTGTGTGTTACATTAGATTCACTAGTAGGAGTGAGAAAAACATCACGGGGTGGTGCGCATTGTATGGGTGTGTTTTACATTTGATTCACTAGTAGGAGTGAGAAAAACATCACGGGGTGGTGCGCATTGTATGGGTGTGTGTTACATTTGATTCACTAGTAGCAGTGAGAAAAACATCACGGGGTGGTGCGCATTGTATGGGTGTGTGTTACATTACATTCACTAGTAGCAGTGAGAAAAACATCACGGGGTGGTGCGCATTGTATGGGTGTGTGTTACATTACATTCACTAGTAGCAGTGAGAAAAACATCACGGGGTGGTGCGCATTGTATGGGTGTGTGTTACATTACATTCACTAGTAGCAGTGAGAAAAACATCACGGGGTGGTGCGCATTGTATGGGTGTGTGTTACATTACATTCACTAGTTGGAGTGAGAAAAACATCACGGGGTGGTGCGCATTGTATGGGTGTGTGTTACATTACATTCACTAGTAGGAGTGAGAAAAACATCACGGGGAGGTGCGCATTGTATGGGTGTGTGTTACATTAGATTCACTAGTAGGAGTGAGAAAAACATCACGGGGTGGTGCGCATTGTATGGGTGTGTGTTACATTACATTCACTAGTAGGAGTGAGAAAAACATCACGGGGTGGTGCGCATTCTATGGGTGTGTGTTACATTACATTCACTAGTAGGAGTGAGAAAAACATCACGGGGTGGTGCGCATTGTATGGGTGTGTGTTACATTACATTCACTAGTAGAAGTGAGAAATACATCACGGGGTGGTGCGCATTGTATGGGTGTGTGTTACATTACATTCACTAGTAGGAGTGAGAAAAACATCACGGGGTGGTGCGCATTGTATGGGTGTGTGTTACATTACATTCACTAGTAGGAGTGAGAAAAACATCACGGGGTGGTGCGCATTGTATGGGTGTGTGTTACATGACATTCACTAGTGGGAGTGAGAAAAACATCACGGGGTGGTGCGCATTGTATGGGTGTGTGTTACATTACATGCACTAGTAGGAGTGAGAAAAACATCACAGGGTGGTGCACCTTGCTTGGGTGTGTGTTACATTACATTCACTAGTAGGAGTGAGAAAAACATCACGGGGTGGTGCGCATTGTATGGGTGTGTGTTACATTACATTCACTAGTAGGAGTGAGAAAAACATCACAGGGTGGTGCGCATTGTATGGGTGTGTGTTACATTACATTCACTAGTAGGAGTGAGAAAAACATCACGGAGTGGTGCGCATTGTATGGGTGTGTGTTATATTACATTCACTAGTAGCAGTGAGAAAATCATCACGGGGTGGTGCGCATTGTATGGGTGTGTGTTACATTACATTCACTAGTAGGAGTGAGAAAAACATCATGGGGTGGTGTGAATCGGAGGGTCTGAATTAGGATAGGCAGTGAGTGGCAATGTAGGATGGAGAAAGCACCGCGGGGTGGTCAGCATGGTTAGGTCAGGGAACATGCAGTGGCAATGTAGGATAGGTTTCTGAAAAACATCCCGGGGTGGTGCGCATTGTATGGGTGTGTGTTACATTACATTCACTAGTAGCAGTGAGAAAAACATCACGGGGTGGTGCGCATTTTATTGGTGTGTGTTACATTACATTCACTAGTAGCAGTGAGAAAAACATCACGGGGTGGTGCGCATTGTATGGGTGTGTGTTACATTACATTCACTAGTAGGAGTGAGAAAAACATCACGGGGTGGTGCGCATTGTATGGGTGTGTGTTACATTACATTAACTAGTAGGAGTGAGAAAAACATCACGGGGTGGTGCGCATTGTATGTCTGTGTTACATTACATTCACTAGTAGGAGTGAGAAAAACATCACGGGGTGGTGCGCATTTTATGGGTGTGTGTTACATTACATTCACTAGTCGCAGTGAGAAAATCATCACGGGGTGGTGCGCATTGTATGGGTGTGTGTTACATTACATTCACTAGTAGGAGTGAGAAAAACATCACCGGGTGGTGCGCATTGTATGGGTGTGTGTTACATTGCATTCACTAGTAGGAGTGAGAAAAACATCACGGGGTGGTGAACATTGTATGGGTGTGTGTTACATTACATTCACTAGTAGGAGTGAGAAAAACATCACGGGGTGTTGCGAATTGTATGGGTGTGTGTTACATTACATTCACTACTGGAGTGAGAAAAACATCACGGGGTTGTGCGCATTGTATGGGTGTGTGTTACATTACATTCACTAGTAGGAGTGAGAAAAACATCACGGGGTGGTGCACATTGTATGGGTGTGTGTTACATTACATTCACTAGTAGGAGTGAGAAAAACATCACGGGGTGGTGCGCATTGTATGGGTGTGTGTTACGTTACATTCTCTAGTAGGAGTGAGAAAAACATCGCGGGGTGGTGCGCATTGTATGGGTGTGTGTTACATTAGATTCACTAGTAGGAGTGAGAAAAACATCACGGGGTGGTGCGCATTGTATGGGTGTGTGTTACATTTGATTCACTAGTAGGAGTGAGAAAAACATCACGGGGTGGTGCACATTGTATGGGTGTGTGTTACATTTGATTCACTAGTAGCAGTGAGAAAAATATCACGGTGTGGTGCGCATTGTATGAGTGTGTGTTACATTACATTCACTAGTAGCAGTGAGAAAAACATCACGGGGTGGTGCGCATTGTATGGGTGTGTGTTACATTACATTCACTAGTAGGAGTGAGAAAAACATCACGGGGTGGTGCGCATTGTATGTCTGTGTTACATTACATTCACTAGTAGGAGTGAGAAAAACATCACGGGCTGGTGCGCATTGTATGGGTGTGTGTTACATTACATTCACTAGTAGGAGTGAGAAAAACATCACGGGGTGGTGCGCATTGTATGGGTGTGTGTTACATTACATTCACTAGTAGGAGTGAGAAAAACATCACAGGGTGGTGCGCATTGTATGTCTGTGTTACATTACATTCACTAGTAGGAGTGAGAAAATCATCACGGGGTGGTGCGCATTGTATGGGTGTGTGTTACATTACATTCACTAGTAGGAGTGAGAAAAACATCATGGGGTTGTGTGAATCGGAGGGTCTGAATTAGGATAGGCAGTGAGTGGCAATGTAGGATGGAGAAAGCACCGCGGGGTGGTCAGCATGGTTAGGTCAGGGAACATGCAGTGGCAATGTAGGATAGGTTTCTGAAAAACATCGCGGGGTGGTGCGCATTGTATGGGTGTGTGTTACATTACATTCACTAGTAGCAGTGAGAAAAACATCACGGGGTGGTGCGCATTGTATGGGTGTGTGTTACATTACATTCACTAGTAGCAGTGAGAAAAACATCACGGGGTGGTGCGCATTGTATGGGTGTGTGTTACATTACATTCACTAGTAGGAGTGAGAAAAACATCACGGGGTGGTGCGCATTGTATGGGTGTGTGTTACATTACATTAACTAGTAGGAGTGAGAAAAACATCACGGGGTGGTGCGCATTGTATGTCTGTGTTACATTACATTCACTAGTAGGAGTGAGAAAAACATCACGGGGTGGTGCGCATTTTATGGGTGTGTGTTACATTACATTCACTAGTAGCAGTGAGAAAAACATCACGGGGTGGTGCGCATTGTATGGGTGTGTGTTACATTACATTCACTAGTAGGAGTGAGAAAAACATCACCGGGTGGTGCGCATTGTATGGGTGTGTGTTACATTGCATTCACTAGTAGGAGTGAGAAAAACATCACGGTGTGGTGAACATTGTATGGGTGTGTGTTACATTACATTCACTAGTAGGAGTGAGAAAAACATCACGGGGTGGTGCGAATTGTATGGGTGTGTGTTACATTACATTCACTACTGGAGTGAGAAAAACATCACGGGGTTGTGCGCATTGTATGGGTGTGTGTTACATTGCATTCACTAGTAGGAGTGAGAAAAACATCACGGGGTGGTGCGCATTGTATGGGTGTGTGTTACATTACATTCACTAGTAGGAGTGAGAAAAACATCACGGGGTGGTGCGCATTGTATGGGTGTGTGTTACGTTACATTCTCTAGTAGGAGTGAGAAAAACATCGCGGGGTGGTGCGCATTGTATGGGTGTGTGTTACATTAGATTCACTAGTAGGAGTGAGAAAAACATCACGGGGTGGTGCGCATTGTATGGGTGTGTGTTACATTTGATACACTAGTAGGAGTGAGAAAAACATCACGGGGTGGTGCACATTGTATGGGTGTGTGTTACATTTGATTCACTAGTAGCAGTGAGAAAAATATCACGGTGTGGTGCGCATTGTATGAGTGTGTGTTACATTACATTCACTAGTAGCAGTGAGAAAAACATCACGGGGTGGTGCGCATTGTATGGGTGTGTGTTACATTACATTCACTAGTAGGAGTGAGAAAAACATCACGGGGTGGTGCGCATTGTATGTCTGTGTTACATTACATTCACTAGTAGGAGTGAGAAAAACATCACGGGGTGGTGCGCATTGTATGGGTGTGTGTTACATTACATTCACTAGTAGGAGTGAGAAAAACATCACGGGGTGGTGCGCATTGTATGGGTGTGTGTTACATTACATTCACTAGTAGGAGTGAGAAAAACATCACGGGGTGGTGCGCAATGTATGGGTGTGTGTTACATTACATTCACTAGTAGGAGTGAGAAAAACATCACGGGGTGGTGTGCATTGTATGGGTGTGTGTTACATTAGATTCACTAGTAGGAGTGAGAAAAACATCACGGGGTGGTGCGCATTGTATGGGTGTGTGTTACATTAGATTCACTATTAGGAGTGAGAAAACATCACGGTGTGGTGCGCATTGTATGGGTGTGTTACATTACATTCACTAGTAGGAGTGAGAAAAACATCACGGGGTGGTGCGCATTGTATGGGTGTGTGTTACATTACATTCACTAGTAGGAGTGAGAAAAACATCACGGGGTTGTGCGCATTGTATGGGTGTGTGTTACATTACATTCACTAGTAGGAGTGAGAAAAAACATCACGGTGTGGTGCGCATTGTATGGGTGTGTGTTACATTAGATTCACTAGTAGGAGTGAGAAAACATCACGGGGTGGTGCGCATTGTATGGGTGTGTGTTACATTACATTCACTAGTAGGAGTGAGAAAAACATCACGGGGTGGTGCGCATTGTATGGGTGTGTGTTACATTAGATTCACTAGTAGGAGTGAGAAAAACATCACGGGGCGGTGCGCATTGTATGGGTGTGTGTTACATTACATTCACTAGTAGGAGTGAGAAAAACATCACGGGGTGGTGCGCATTGTACGGGTGTGCGTTACATTAGATTCACTAGTAGGAGTGAGAAAAACATCACGGGGTGGTGCGCATTGTACGGGTGTGTGTTACATTAGATTCACTACTAGGAGTGAGAAAAACATCACGGCGTGGTGCGCATTGTACGGGTGTGTGTTACATTACATTCACTAGTAGGAGTGAGAAAAACATCACGGGGTGGTGCGCATTGTACGGGTGTGTGTTACATTAGATTCACTAGTAGGAGTGAGAAAAACATCACGGGGTGGTGCGCATTGTATGGGTGTGTGTTACATTAGATTCACTAGTAGGAGTGAGAAAAACATCACGGGGTGGTGCGCATTGTATGGGTGTGTGTTACATTTGATTCACTAGTAGGAGTGAGAAAAACATCACGGGGTGGTGCGCATTGTATGGGTGTGTGTTACATTTGTTTCACTAGTAGGAGTGAGAAAAATATCACGGTGTGGTGCGCATTGTATGGGTGTGTGTTACATTACATTCACTAGTAGGAGTGAGAAAAACATCACGGGGTGGTGCGCATTGTATGGGTGTGTGTTACATTACATTCACTAGTAGGAGTGAGAAAAACATCACGGGGTGGTGCGCATTGTATGTCTGTGTTACATTACATTCACTAGTAGGAGTGAGAAAATCATCACGGGGTGGTGCGCATTGTATGGGTGTGTGTTACATTACATTCACTAGTAGGAGTGAGAAAAACATCATGGGGTGGTGTGAATCGGAGCGTCTGAATTAGGAAAGGCAGTGAGTGGCAATGTGGGATGGAGAAAGCACCGCGGGGTGGTCAGCATGGTTAGGTCAGGGAACATGCAGTGGCAATGTAGGATAGGTTTCTGAAAAACATCGCGGGGTGGTGCGCATTGTATGGGTGTGTGTTACATTACATTCACTAGTAGCAGTGAGAAAAACATCACGGGGTGGTGCGCATTGTATGGGTGTGTGTTACATTACATTCACTAGTAGCAGTGAGAAAAACATCACGGGGTGGTGCGCATTGTATGGGTGTGTGTTACATTACATTCACTAGTAGGAGTGAGAAAAACATCACGGGGTGGTGCGCATTGTATGGGTGTGTGTTACATTACATTAACTAGTAGGAGTGAGAAAAACATCACGGGGTGGTGCGAATTGTATGTCTGTGTTTCATTACATTCACTAGTAGGAGTGAGAAAAACATCACGGGGTGGTGCGCATTTTATGGGTGTGTGTTACATTACATTCACTAGTAGCAGTGAGAAAAACATCACGGGGTGGTGCGCATTGTATGGGTGTGTGTTACATTACATTCACTAGTAGGAGTGAGAAAAACATCACCGGGTGGTGCGCATTGTATGGGTGTGTGTTACATTGCATTCACTAGTAGGAGTGAGAAAAACATCACGGGGTGGTGAACATTGTATGGGTGTGTGTTACATTACATTCACTAGTAGGAGTGAGAAAAACATCACGGGGTGGTGCGAATTGTATGGGTGTGTGTTACATTACATTCACTACTGGAGTGAGAAAAACATCACGGGGTTGTGCGCATTGTATGGGTGTGTGTTACATTGCATTCACTTGTAGGAGTGAGAAAAACATCACGGGGTGGTGCGCATTGTATGGGTGTGTGTTACATTACATTCACTAGTAGGAGTGAGAAAAACATCACGGGGTGGTGCGCATTGTATGGGTGTGTGTTACGTTACATTCTCTAGTAGGAGTGAGAAAAACATCGCGGGGTGGTGCGCATTGTATGGGTGTGTGTTACATTAGATTCACTAGTAGGAGTGAGAAAAACATCACGGGGTGGTGCGCATTGTATGGGTGTGTGTTACATTTGATTCACTAGTAGGAGTGAGAAAAACATCACGGGGTGGTGCACATTGTATGGGTGTGTGTTACATTTGATTCACTAGTAGCAGTGAGAAAAATATCACGGTGTGGTGCGCATTGTATGAGTGTGTGTTACATTACATTCACTAGTAGCAGTGAGAAAAACATCACGGGGTGGTGCGCATTGTATGGGTGTGTGTTACATTACATTCACTAGTAGGAGTGAGAAAAACATCACGGGGTGTTGCGCATTGTATGTCTGTGTTACATTACATTCACTAGTAGGAGTGAGAAAAACATCACGGGGTGGTGCGCATTGTATGGGTGTGTGTTACATTACATTCACTAGTAGGAGTGAGAAAAACATCACGGGGTGGTGCGCATTGTATGGGTGTGTGTTACATTACATTCACTAGTAGGAGTGAGAAAAACATCACGGGGTGGTGCGCATTGTATGGGTGTGTGTTACATTACATTCACTAGTAGGAGTGAGAAAAACATCACCTGGTGGTGTGCATTGTATGGGTGTGTGTTACATTAGATTCACTAGTAGGAGTGAGAAAAACATCACGGGGTGGTGCGCATTGTATGGGTGTGTGTTACATTAGATTCACTATTAGGAGTGAGAAAACATCACGGGGT
>NW_026948066.1:0-11000 GCF_034190915.1 Cavia porcellus
TGCGCATTGTATGGGTGTGTGTTACATTAGATTCACTAGTAGCAGTGAGAAAAACATCACGGGGTGGTGCGCATTGTATGGGTGTGTGTTACATTACATTCACTAGTAGCAGTGAGAAAAACATCACGCGGTGGTGCGCATTGTATGGGTGTGTGTTACCTTACATTCACTAGTACGAGTGAGAAAAACATCACGGGGTGGTGCGCATTGTATGGGTGTGTGTTACATTAGATTCACTAGTAGGAGTGAGAAAAACATCACGGGGTGGTGCGCATTGTATGGGTGTGTGTTACATTAGATTCACTAGTAGGAGTGAGATAAACATCACGGGGTGGTGCGCATTGTATGGGTGTGTGTTACAATACATTCACTAGTAGGAGTGAGAAAAACATCACGGGGTGGTGCGCATTGTATGGGTGTGTGTTACATTACATTCACTAGTAGGAGTGAGAAAAACATCACGGGGTGGTGCGCATTGTATGGGTGTGTGTTACATAACATTCACTAGTAGGAGTGAGAAAAACATCACGAGGTGGTGCGCATTGTATGGGTGTGTGTTACATTACATTCACTAGTAGCAGTGAGAAAAACATCACGGGGTGGTGCGCATTGTATGGGTGTGTGTTACATTAGATTCACTAGTAGCAGTGAGAAAAACATCACGGGGTGGTGCGCGTTGTATGGGTGTGTGTTACATTAGATTCACTAGTAGCAGTGAGAAAAACATCACGGGGTGGTGCGCATTGTATGGGTGTGTGTTACATTAGATTCACTAGTAGCAGTGAGAAAAACATCACGGGGTGGTGCGCATTGTATGGGTGTGTGTTACATTACATTCACTAGTAGGAGTGAGATAAACATCACGGGGTGGTGCACATTGTATGGGTGTGTGTTACATTACATTCACTAGTAGGAGTGAGAAAAACATCACGGGGTGGTGCGCATAGTATGGGTGTGTGTTACATTACATTCACTAGTAGGAGTGAGAAAAACATCACGGGGTGGTGCGCATTGTATGGGTGTGTGTTACATTACATTCACTAGTAGGAGTGAGAAAAACATCACGGGGTGGTGCGCATTGGAAGGGTGTGTGTTACATTAGATTCACTAGTGGCAGTGAGAAAAACATCACGGGGTGGTGCGCATTGTATGGGTGTGTGTTACATTAGATTCACTAGTAGCAGTGAGAAAATCATCACGGGGTGGTGCGCATTGTATGGGTGTGTGTTACATTAGATTCACTAGTAGCAGTGAGAAAAACATCACGGGGTGGTGCGCAATGTATGGGTGTGTGTTACATTAGATTCACTAGTTTCAGTGAGAAAAACATCACGGGGTGGTGCGCATTGTATGGGTGTGTGTTACATTACATTCACTAGCGGCAGTGAGAAAAACATCACGGGGTGGTGCGCATTGCATGGGTGTGTGTTACATTACATTCACTAGTGGGAGTGAGAAAAACATCACGGGGTGGTGCGCATTGTATGGGTGTGTGTTACATTACATTCACTAGTAGCAGTGAGAAAAACATCACGGGGTGGTGCGCATTGTATGGGTGTGTGTTACACTACATTCACTAGTAGCAGTGAGAAAAACATCACGGGGTGGTGCGCATTGTATGGGTGTGTGTTACATTACATTCACTAGTAGCAGTGAGAAAAACATCACGGGGTGGTGCGCATTGTATGGGTGTGTGTTACACTACATTCACTAGTAGCAGTGAGAAAAACATCACGGGGAGGTGCGCATTGTATGGGTGTGTGTTACATTAGATTCACTAGTATCAGTGTGAAAAACATCACGGGGTGGTGCGCATTGTATGGGTGTGTGTTACATTACATTCACTAGTAGCAGTGAGAAAAACATCACGGGGTGGTGCGCATTGTATGGGTGTGTGTTACACTACATTCACTAGTAGCAGTGAGAAAAACATCACGGGGTGGTGCGCATTGTATGGGTGTGTGTTACATTACATTCACTAGTAGCAGTGAGAAAAACATCACGGGGTGGTGCGCATTGTATGGGTGTGTGTTACACTACATTCACTAGTAGCAGTGAGAAAAACATCACGGGGTGGTGCGCATTGTATGGGTGTGTGTTACATTACATTCACTAGTAGCAGTGAGAAAAACATCACGGGGTGGTGCGCATTGTATGGGTGTGTGTTACACTACATTCACTAGTAGCAGTGAGAAAAACATCACGGGGAGGTGCGCATTGTATGGGTGTGTGTTACATCAGATTCACTAGTAGGAGTGAGAAAAACATCACGGGGTGGTGCGCATTGTATGGGTGTGTGTTACATTAGATTCACTAGTAGGAGTGAGAAAAACATCACGGGGTGGTGCGCATTGTATGGGTGTGTGTTACATCAGATTCACTAGTAGCAGTGAGAAAAACATCACGGGGTGGTGCGCATTGTATGGGTGTGTGTTACATTAGATTCACTAGTAGCAGTGAGAAAAACATCACGGGGTGGTGCGCATTGTATGGGTGTGTGTTACATTAGATTCACTAGTAGCAGTGAGAAAAACATCACGGGGTTGTGCGCATTGTATGGGTGTGTGTTACATTAGATTCACTAGTAGCAGTGAGAAAAACATCACGGGGTGGTGCGCATTGTATGGGTGTGTGTTACATTACATTCACTAGTAGGCGTGAGAAAAACATCACGGGGTGGTGCGCATTGTATGGGTGTGTGTTACATTAGATTCACTAGTGGCAGTGAGAAAAACATCACGGGGTGGTGCGCATTGTATGGGTGTGTGTTACATTAGATTCACTAGTATCAGTAAGAAAAACATCACGGGGTGGTGCGCATTGTATGGGTGTGTGTTACATTAGATTCACTAGTAGCAGTGAGAAAAACATCACGGGTTGGTGCGCAATGTATGGGTGTGTGTTACATTAGATTCACTAGTGGCAGTGAGAAAAACATCACGGGATGGTGCGCATTGTATGGCTGTGTGTTACATTACATTCACTAGTGGCAGTGAGAAATACATCACTGGGTGGTGCGCATTGCATGGGTGTGTGTTACATTAGATTCACTAGTAGCAGTGAGAAAACCATCACGGCGTGGTGGGCATTGTATGGGTGTGTGTTACATTAGATTCACTAGTATCAGTGAGAAAAACATCACGGGGTGGTGTGCATTGTATGGGTGTGTGTTACCTTACATTCACTAGTACGAATGAGAAAAACATCACGGGGTGGTGCGCATTGTATGGGTGTGTGTTACATTAGATTCACTAGTAGCAGTGAGAAAAACATCACGGGGTGGTGCGCATTGTATGGGTGTGTGTTACATTAGATTCACTAGTAGCAGTGAGAAAAACATCACGGTGTGGTGCGCATTGTATGGGTGTGTGTTACCTTACATTCACTAGTACGAGTGAGAAAAACATCACGGGGTGGTTCGCATTGTATGGGTGTGTGTTACATTAGATTCACTAGTAGGAGTGAGAAAAACATCACGGGGTGGTGCGCATTGTATGGGTTTGTGTTACATTAGATTCACTAGTAGGAGTGAGATAAACATCACGGGGTGGTGCGCATTGTATGGGTGTGTGTTACAATACATTCACTAGTAGGAGTGAGAAAAACATCACGGGGTGGTGCGCATTGTATGGGTGTGTGTTACATTACATTCACTAGTAGGAGTGAGAAAAACATCACGGGGTGGTGCGCATTGTATGGGTGTGTGTTACATTACATTCACTAGTAGGAGTGAGAAAAACATCACGAGGTGGTGCGCATTGTATGGGTGTGTGTTACATTACATTCACTAGTAGCAGTGAGAAAAACATCACGGGGTGGTGCGCATTGTATGGGTGTGTGTTACATTACATTCACTAGTAGGAGTGAGAAAAACATCACGGGGTGGTGCGCATTGTATGGGTGTGTGTTACATTACATTCACTAGTAGGAGTGAGAAAAACATCACGAGGTGGTGCGCATTGTATGGGTGTGTGTTACATTACATTCACTAGTAGCAGTGAGAAAAACATCACGGGGTGGTGCGCATTGTATGGGTGTGTGTTACATTAGATTCACTAGTAGCAGTGAGAAAAACATCACGGGGTGGTGCGCATTGTATGGGTGTGTGTTACACTACATTCACTAGTAGCAGTGAGAAAAACATCACGGGGAGGTGCGCATTGTATGGGTGTGTGTTACATTAGATTCACTAGTATCAGTGTGAAAAACATCACGGGGTGGTGCGCATTGTATGGGTGTGTGTTACATTAGATTCACTAGTAGCAGTGAGAAAAACATCACGGGGTGGTGCGCATTGTATGGGTGTGTGTTACATCAGATTCACTAGTAGCAGTGAGAAAAACATCACGGGGTGGTGCGCATTGTATGGGTGTGTGTTACATTAGATTCACTAGTAGCAGTGAGAAAAACATCACGGGGTGGTGCGCATTGTATGGGTGTGTGTTACATTAGATTCACTAGTAGCAGTGAGAAAAACATCACGGGGTTGTGCGCATTGTATGGGTGTGTGTTACATTAGATTCACTAGTAGCAGTGAGAAAAACATCACGGGGTGGTGCGCATTGTATGGGTGTGTGTTACATTACATTCACTAGTAGGCGTGAGAAAAACATCACGGGGTGGTGCGCATTGTATGGGTGTGTGTTACATTAGATTCACTAGTGGCAGTGAGAAAAACATCACGGGGTGGTGCGCATTGTATGGGTGTGTGTTACATTAGATTCACTAGTATCAGTAAGAAAAACATCACGGGGTGGTGCGCATTGTATGGGTGTGTGTTACATTAGATTCACTAGTAGCAGTGAGAAAAACATCACGGGTTGGTGCGCAATGTATGGGTGTGTGTTACATTAGATTCACTAGTGGCAGTGAGAAAAACATCACGGGATGGTGCGCATTGTATGGGTGTGTGTTACATTACATTCACTAGTGGCAGTGAGAAATACATCACTGGGTGGTGCGCATTGCATGGGTGTGTGTTACATTAGATTCACTAGTAGCAGTGAGAAAACCATCACGGCGTGGTGGGCATTGTATGGGTGTGTGTTACATTAGATTCACTAGTATCAGTGAGAAAAACATCACGGGGTGGTGTGCATTGTATGGGTGTGTGTTACCTTACATTCACTAGTACGAATGAGAAAAACATCACGGGGTGGTGCGCATTGTATGGGTGTGTGTTACATTAGATTCACTAGTAGCAGTGAGAAAAACATCACGGGGTGGTGCGCATTGTATGGGTGTGTGTTACATTAGATTCACTAGTAGCAGTGAGAAAAACATCACGGTGTGGTGCGCATTGTATGGGTGTGTGTTACCTTACATTCACTAGTACGAGTGAGAAAAACATCACGGGGTGGTTCGCATTGTATGGGTGTGTGTTACATTAGATTCACTAGTAGGAGTGAGAAAAACATCACGGGGTGGTGCGCATTGTATGGGTTTGTGTTACATTAGATTCACTAGTAGGAGTGAGATAAACATCACGGGGTGGTGCGCATTGTATGGGTGTGTGTTACAATACATTCACTAGTAGGAGTGAGAAAAACATCACGGGGTGGTGCGCATTGTATGGGTGTGTGTTACATTACATTCACTAGTAGGAGTGAGAAAAACATCACGGGGTGGTGCGCATTGTATGGGTGTGTGTTACATTACATTCACTAGTAGGAGTGAGAAAAACATCACGAGGTGGTGCGCATTGTATGGGTGTGTGTTACATTACATTCACTAGTAGCAGTGAGAAAAACATCACGGGGTGGTGCGCATTGTATGGGTGTGTGTTACATTAGATTCACTAGTAGCAGTGAGAAAAACATCACGGGGTGGTGCGCGTTGTATGGGTGTGTGTTACATTAGATTCACTAGTAGCAGTGAGAAAAACATCACGGGGTGGTGCGCATTGTATGGGTGTGTGTTACATTAGATTCACTAGTAGCAGTGAGAAAAACATCACGGGGTGGTGCGCATTGTATGGGTGTGTGTTACATTAGATTCACTAGTAGCAGGGAGAAAAACATCACGGGGTGGTGCGCATTGTATGGGTGTGTGTTACATTACATTCACTAGTAGGAGTGAGATAAACATCACGGGGTGGTGCGCATTGTATGGGTGTGTGTTACATAACATTCACTAGTAGGAGTGAGAAAAGCATCACGGGGTGCTGCGCATTGTATGGGTGTGTGTTACATTACATTCACTAGTAGGAGTGAGAAAAACATCATGGGGTGGTGCTCATTGTATGAGTGTGTTACATTACATTCACTACTAGGGGTGAGAAAAACATCACGGGGCGGTGCGCATTGTATGGGTGTGTGTTACATTAGATTCACTAGTAGGAGTGAGAAAAACATCACGGTGTGGTGCGCATTGTATGGGTGTGTGTTACATTACATTCACTAATAGGAGTGAGAAAAACATCACGGGGTGGTGCGCATTGTATGGGTGTGTGTTACATTACATTCTCTAGTAGGAGTGAGAAAAACATCACGGGGTGGTGCGCATTGTATGGGTGTGTGTTACATTGGATTCACTAGTAGCAGTGAGAAAAACATCACGGGGCGGTGCGCATTGTATGGGTGTGTGTTACATTAGATTCACTAGTAGCAGTGAGAAAAACATCACGGGGTGGTGCGCATTGTATGGGTGTGTGTTACATTACATTCACTAGTAGGAGTGAGAAAAACATCACGGGGTGGTGCGCATTGTATGGGTGTGTGTTACATTACATTCACTAGTAGGAGTGAGAAAAACATCACGGGGTGGTGCGCATTGTATGGGTGTGTGTTACATTACATTCCCTAGTAGGAGTGAGAAAAACATCACGGCGTGGTGCGCATTGTATGGGTGTGTGTTACATTACATTCACTATTAGGAGTGAGAAAAACATCACGGGGTGGTGCGCATTGTATGGGTGTGTGTTACATTACATTCACTAGTAGGAGTGAGAAAAACATCACGGGGTGGTGCTCATTGTATGAGTGTGTTACATTACATTCACTACTAGGAGTGAGAAAAACATCACGGGGCGGTGCGCATTGTATGGGTTTGTATTACATTAGATTCACTAGTAGGAGTGAGAAAAACATCACGGGGCGGTGCGCATTGTATGGGTGTGTGTTACATTACATTCACTAGTAGGAGTGAGAAAATCATCACGGGGCGGTGCGCATTGCATGGTTGTGTGTTACATTAGATTCACTAGTAGGAGTGAGAAAAACATCACGGGGTGGTGCGCATTGTATGGGTGTGTGTTACATTACATTCACTAGTAGGAGTGAGAAAAACATCACGGGGTGGTGCGCATTGCATGGGTGTGTGTTACATTACATTCACTAGTAGGAGTGAGAAAAACATCACGGGGTGGTGCGCATTGTATGGGTGTGTGTTACATTACATTCACTAGTAGCAGTGAGAAAAACATCACGGGGTGGTGCGCATTGTATGGGTGTGTGTTACACTACATTCACTAGTAGCAGTGAGAAAAACATCACGGGGTGGTGCGCATTGTATGGGTGTGTGTTACATTAGATTCACTAGTATCAGTGTGAAAAACATCACGGGGTGGTGCGCATTGTATGGGTGTGTGTTACATTAGATTCACTAGTAGCAGTGAGAAAAACATCACGGGGTGGTGCGCATTGTATGGGTGTGTGTTACATCAGATTCACTAGTAGCAGTGAGAAAAACATCACGGGGTGGTGCGCATTGTATGGGTGTGTGTTACATTAGATTCACTAGTAGAAGTGAGAAAAACATCACGGGGTGGTGCGCATTGTATGGGTGTGTGTTACATTACATTCACTAGTACGAGTGAGAAAAACATCACGGGGTGGTGCGCATTGTATGGGTGTGTGTTACATTAGATTCACTAGTAGCAGTGAGAAAAACATCACGGGGTGGTGCGCATTGTATGGGTGTGTGTTACATTAGATTCACTAGTAGGAGTGAGATAAGCATCACGGGGTGGTGCGCATTGTATGGGTGTGTGTTACAATACATTCACTAGTAGGAGTGAGAAAAACATCACGGGGTGGTGCGCATTGTATGGGTGTGTGTTACATTACATTCACTAGTAGGAGTGAGAAAAACATCACGGGGTGGTGCCCATTGTATGGGTGTGTGTTACATTACATTCACTAGTAGGAGTGAGAAAAACATCACGGGGTGGTGCGCATTGTATGGGTGTGTGTTACATCACATTCACTAGTAGCAGTGAGAAAAACATCACGGGGCGGTGCGCATTGTATGGGTGTGTGTTACATCAGATTCACTAGTAGGAGTGAGAAAAACATCACGGGGCGGTGCGCATTGTATGGGTGTGTGTTACATTAGATTCACTAGTAGGAGTGAGAAAAACATCACGGGGTGGTGCGCATTGTATGGGTGTGTGTTACATTAGATTCACTAATAGGAGTGAGAAAAACATCACGGGGCGGTGCGCAATGTATGGGTGTGTCTTACATTAGATTCTCTAGTAGGAGTGAGAAAAACATGACGGGGTGGTGCGCATTGTATGGGTGTGTGTTACATTAGATTCACTAGTAGGAGTGAGAAAAACATCACGGGGTGGGGCGCATTGTATGGGTGTGTGTTACATTAGATTCACTAGTAGGAGTGAGAAAAACATCACGGGGTGGTGCGCATTGTATAGGTGTGTGTTACATTAGATTCACTAGTAGGAGTGAGAAAAACATCACGGGATGGTGCGCATTGTATGGGTGTGTGTTACATTAGATTCACTAGTAGCAGTGAGAAAAACATCACGGGGTTGTGCGCATTGTATGGGTGTGTGTTACATTAGATTCACTAGTAGCAGTGAGAAAAACATCACGGGGTGGTGCGCCTTGTATGGGTGTGTGTTACATTACATTCACTAGTAGGCGTGAGAAAAACATCACGGGGTGGTGCGCATTGTATGGGTGTGTGTTACATTAGATTCACTAGTGGCAGTGAGAAAAACATCACGGGGTGGTGCGCATTGTATGGGTGTGTGTTACATTAGATTCACTAGTATCAGTAAGAAAAACATCACGGGGTGGTGCGCATTGTATGGGTGTGTGTTACATTAGATTCACTAGTAGCAGTGAGAAAAACATCACGGGGTGGTGCGCAATGTATGGGTGTGTGTTACATTAGATTCACTAGTGGCAGTGAGAAAAACATCACGGGATGGTGCGCATTGTATGGGTGTGTGTTACATTACAATCAATAGTGGCAGTGAGAAAAACATCACTGGGTGGTGCGCATTGCATGGGTGTGTGTTACATTAGATTCACTAGTAGCAGTGAGAAAAACATCACGGCGTGGTGCGCATTGTATGGGTGTGTGTTACATTAGATTCACTAGTATCAGTGAGAAAAACATCACGGGGTGGTGTGCATTGTATGGGTGTGTGTTACCTTACATTCACTAGTACGAGTGAGAAAAACATCACGGGGTGGTGCGCATTGTATGGGTGTGTGTTACATTAGATTCACTAGTAGCAGTGAGAAAAACATCACGGGGTGGTGCGCATTGTATGGGTGTGTGTTACATTACATTCACTAGTAGCAGTGAGAAAAACATCACGGGGTGGTGCGCATTGTATGGGTGTGTGTTACCTTACATTCACTAGTACGAGTGAGAAAAACATCACGGGGTGGTGCGCATTGTATGGGAAGTGTGTTACATTAGATTCACTAGTAGGAGTGAGAAAAACATCACGGGGTGGTGCGCATTGTATGGGTGTGTGTTACATTAGATTCACTAGTAGGAGTGAGATAAACATCACGGGGTGGTGCGCATTGTATGGGTGTGTGTTACAATACATTCACTAGTAGGAGTGAGAAAAACATCACGGGGTGGTGCGCATTGTATGGGTGTGTGTTACATTACATTCACTAGTAGGAGTGAGAAAAACATCACGGGGTGGTGCGCATTGTATGGGTGTGTGTTACATTACATTCACTAGTAGGAGTGAGAAAAACATCACGAGGTGGTGCGCATTGTATGGGTGTGTGTTACATTACATTCACTAGTAGCAGTGAGAAAAACATCACGGGGTGGTGCGCGTTGTATGGGTGTGTGTTACATTAGATTCACTAGTAGCAGTGAGAAAAACATCACGGGGTGGTGCACGTTGTATGGGTGTGTGTTACATTAGATTCACTAGTAGCAGTGAGAAAAACATCACGGGGTGGTGCGCATTGTATGGGTGTGTGTTACATTAGATTCACTAGTAGCAGTGAGAAAAACATCACGGGGTGGTGCGCATTGTATGGGTGTGTGTTACATTAGATTCACTAGTAGCAGGGAGAAAAACATCACGGGGTGGTGCGCATTGTATGGGTGTGTGTTACATTACATTCACTAGTAGGAGTGAGATAAACATCACGGGGTGGTGCACATTGTATGGGTGTGTGTTACATTACATTCACTAGTAGGAGTGAGAAAAACATCACGGGGTGGTGCGCATAGTATGGGTGTGTGTTACATTACATTCACTAGTAGGAGTGAGAAAAACATCACGGGGTGGTGTGCATTGTATGGGTGTGTGTTACATTACATTCACTAGTAGGAGTGAGAAAAACATCACGGGGTGGTGCGCATTGGAAGGGTGTGTGTTACATTAGATTCACTAGTGGAAGTGAGAAAAACATCACGGGGTGGTGCGCATTGTATGGGTGTGTGTTACATTAGATTCATTAGTAGCAGTGAGAAAAACATCACGGGGTGGTGCGCATTGTATGGGTGTGTGTTACATTAGATTCACTAGTAGCAGTGAGAAAAACATCACGGGGTGGTGCGCAATGTATGGGTGTGTGTTACATTAGATTCACTAGTTTCAGTGAGAAAAACATCACGGGGTGGTGCGCATTGTATGGGTGTGTGTTACATTACATTCACTAGCGGCAGTGAGAAAAACATCACGGGGTGGTGCGCATTGCATGGGTGTGTGTTACATTACATTCACTAGTGGGAGTGAGAAAAACATCACGGGGTGGTGCGCATTGCATGGG
>NW_026948067.1:0-11000 GCF_034190915.1 Cavia porcellus
AGTGGCAATGTAGGATGGAGAAAAGCACCGCGGGGTGGTCAGCATGGGGAGGTCAGGGAACATGCAGTGGCAATGTACGATAGGTTTCTGAAAAACATCGCGGGGTGGTGCGCATTGTATGGGTGTGTGTTACATTACATTCACTAGTAGGAGTGAGAAAAACATCACGGGGTGGTTGAATCGGAGGGTCTGCATTAGGATAGGCAGTGAGTGGCAATGTAGGATGCAGAAAAGCACCGCCGGGTGGTCAGCATGGGGAGGTCAGGGAACATGCAGTGGCAATGTAGGATAGGTTTATGAAAATCATCGCGGGGTGGTGCGCATTGTATGGGTGGGTGTTACATTACATTCACTAGTAGGAGTGAGAAAAACATCATCGGGTGGTGTGAATCGGAGGGTCTGAATTAGGATAGGCAGTGAGTGGCAATGTAGGATGGAGAAAAGCACCGCGGGGTGGTCAGCATGGGGAGGTCAGGGAACATGCAGTGACAATGTAGGATAGGTTTCTGAAAAACATCGCGGGGTGGTGCGCATTGTATGGGTGGGTGTTACATTACATTCACTAGTAGGAGTGAGAAAAACATCGCGGGGTGGTGTGAATCGGAGTGTCTGAATTTGGATAGGCAGTGAGTGGCAATGTAGGATGGAGAAAAGCACCGGGGGGTGGTCAGCATGGGGAGGTCGTGACCATTCAGTGGCAATGTAGGATAGGTTTCTGAAAAACATCGCGGGGTGGTGCGCATTGTATGGGTGTGTGTTACATTACATACACTAGTAGGAGTGAGAAAAACATCACGGGGTGGTGCGCATTGTATGGGTGTGTGTTACATTACATTCACTAGTAGGAGTGAGAAAAACATCACGGGGTGGTGTGAATCGGAGGGTCTGAATTAGGATAGGCAGAGAGTGGCAATGTAGGATGGAGAAAAGCACCGCGGGGTGGTCAGCATGGGGAGGTCAGGGAACAGGCAGAGGCAATGTAGGATAGGTTACTGAAAAACATCGCGGGGTGGTGCGCATTGTATGGGTGTGTGTTACTTAACATTCACTAGTAGGAGTGAGAAAAACATCACGGGGTGGTGTGAATCGGAGGGTCTGAATTAGGATAGGCAGTAAATGGCAATGTATGATGGGGAAAAGCACCGCGGGGTGGTCAGCATGGGGACGTCAGGGAACATGCAGTGGCAATGTAGGATAGGTTTCTGAAAAACATCGCGGGGTGGTTCGCATTGTATGGGTGGGTGTTACATTACATTCACAAGTAGGAGTGAGAAAAACATCACGGGATGGTGTGAATCGGAGGGTCTGAATTAGGATAGGCAGTGAGTGGCAATGTAGGATGGAGAAAAGCACAGCGGGGTGGTCAGCATGGGGAGGTCAGGGAACATGCAATGGCAATGTAGCATAGGTTTCTGAAAAACATCGCGGGGTGGTGCGCATTGTATGGGTGTGTGTTACATTACATTCACTAGTAGCAGTGAGAAAAACATCACGGGGTGGTGCGAATCGGAGGGTCTGAATTAGGATAGGCAGTGAGTGGCAATGTAGGATGAAGAAAAGCACCGCGGGGTGGTCAGCATGGGGAGGTCAGGGAACATGCAGTGGCAATGTAGGATAGTTTTCTGAAAAACATCGCGGGGTGGTGCCCATTGTATGCGTGTGTGTTACATTACATTCACTAGTAGGAGTGAGAAAAACATCATGGGGTGGTGCGCATTGTATGGGTGTGTGTTACATTACATTCACTAGTAGGAGTGAGAAAAACATCACGGGGTGGTGTGAATCGGAGGGTCTGAATTAGGATAGGCAGTGAGAGGCAATGTAGGATGGAGAAAAGCACCTCGGGGTGGTCAGCATGGGGAGGTCAGGGAACATGCAGTGGCAATGTAGGATAGGTTTCTGAAAAACATCGCGGGGTGGTGCGCATTGTATGGGTGTGTGTTACATTACATTCACTAGTAGGAGTGAGAAAAACACGTGGTGGTGCGCATTGTATGGGTGTGTGTTACATTACATTCACTAGTAGCAGTGAGAAAAACATCACGGGGTGGTGTGAATCGGAGGGTCTGAATTAGGATAGGCAGTGAGTGGCAATGTAGGATGAAGAAAAGCACCGCGGGGTGGTCAGCATGGGGAGGTCAGGGAACATGCAGTGGCAAAGTAGGATAGTTTTCTGAAAAACATCGCGGGGTGGTGCCCATTGTATGCGTGTGTGTTACATTACATTCACTAGTAGGAGTGAGAAAAACATCACGGGGTGGTGCGCATTGTATGGGTGTGTGTTACATTACATTCACTAGTAGGAGTGAGAAAAACATCACGGGGTGGTGTGAATCGGAGGGTCTGAATTAGGATAGGCAGTGAGAGGCAATGTAGGATGGAGAAAAGCACCTCGGGGTGGTCAGCATGGGGAGGTCAGGGAACATGCAGTGGCAATGTAGGATAGGTTTCTGAAAAACATCGCGGGGTGGTGCGCATTGTATGGGTGTGTGTTACATTACATTCACTAGTAGGAGTGAGAAAAACACGTGGTGGTGCGCATTGTATGGGTGTGTGTTACATTACATTTACTAGTAGGAGTTAGAAAAACATCACGGGGTGTTTTGAATCAGAGGATCTCAATTAGGATAGGCAGTGAGTGTCAATGTAGGATGAGGAAAAGCACCGCGGGGTGGTCAGCATGGGGAGGTCAGGGAACATGCAGAGGCAATGTAGGATAGGTTTCTGAAAAACATCGCGGGGTGGTGCGCATTGTATGGGTGTGTGTTACATTACATTCACTAGTAGGAGTGAGAAAAACATCACGGGGTGGTGCGCATTGTATGGGTGTGTGTTACATTACATTCACTAGTAGGAGTGAGAAAAACATCACGGGGTTGTGCGCATTGTATGGGTGTGTGTTACATTACATTCACTAGTAGGAGTGAGAAAAACATCATGGGCTGGTGTGAATCGGAGGGTCTGAATTAGGATAGGCAGTGAGTGGCAATGTAGGATGGAGAAAAGCACCGCGGGGTGGTCAGCATGGGGAGGTGAGGGAACGTGCAGTGGCAATGTACGATAGGTTTCTGAAAAACATCGCGGGGTGGTGCGCATTGTATGGGTGTGTGTTACATTACATTAACTAGTAGGAGTGAGAAAAACATCACGGGGTGGTGTGAATCGGAGGGTCTGCATTAGGATAGGCAGTGAGTGGCAATGTAGGATGCAGAAAAGCACGGCCGGTTGGTCAGCATGGGGAGGTCAGGGAACATGCAGTGGCAATGTAGGATAGTTTTGTGAAAAACATCTCGGGGTGGTGCGCATTGTATGGGTGTGTGTTACATTACATTCACTAGTAGGAGTGAGAAAAACATCACCGGGTGGTGTGAATCGGAGGGTCTGAATTAGGATAGGCAGTGAGTGGCAATGTAGGATGGAGAAAAGCACCGCGGGGTGGTCAGAATGGGAAGGTCAGGGAACATGCAGTGGCAATGTAGGATAGGTTTATGAAAAACATCGCGGGGTGGTGCGCATTGTATGGGTGGGTGTTACATTACATTCACTAGTAGGAGTGAGAAAAACATCATCGGGTGGTGTGAATCGGAGGGTCTGAATTAGGATTTGAAGTGAGTGGCAATGTATGATGGAGAAAAGCACCGCGGGGTTGTCAGCATGCGGAGGTCAGGGAACATGGAGTGGCAATGTACGATAGGTTTCTGAAAAACATCGCGGGGTGGTGCGCATTGTATGGGTGGGTGTTACATTACATTCACTAGTAGGAGTGATAAAAACATCATGGGATGGTGTGAATCGGAGGGTCTGAATTAAGATAGGCAGTGAGTGGCAATGTAGGATGGAGAAAAGCACCGGGGGGTGGTCAGCATGGGGAGGTCGGGGAACATTCAGTGGCAATGTAGGATAGGTTTCTGAAAAACATCGCGGGGTGGTGCGCATTGTATGGGTGTGTGTTAGATTACATACACTAGTAGGAGTGAGAAAAACATCACGGGGTGGTGCGCATTGTATGGGGGTGTGTTACGTTACATTCACTAGTAGGAGTGAGAAAAACATCACGGGGTGGTGTGAATCGGAGGGTCTGAATTAGGATAGGCAGTGAGTGGCAATGTAGGATGGAGAAAAGCACCGCGGGGTGGTCAGCATGGGGAGGTCAGGGAACAGGCAGAAGCAATGTAGGATAGCTTTCTGAAAAACATCGCTGGGTGGTGCGCATTGTATGTGTGTGTGTTACTTAACATTCACTAGTAGGAGTGAGAAAAACATCACGGGGTGGTGTGAATCGGAGGGTCTAAATTAGGATAGGCATTGAATGGCAATGTAGGATGGGGAAAAGTACCGCGGGGTGGTCAGCATGGGGACGTCAGGGAACATGCAGTGGCAATGTAGGATAGGTTTCTGAAAAACATCTCGGGGTGGTTCGCATTGTATGGGTGGGTGTTACATTACATTCACAAGTAGGACTGAGAAAAACATCACGGGGTGGTGTGAATCGGAGGGTCTGAATTAGGATAGGCAGTGAGTGGCAATGTAGGATGAAGAAAAGCACCGCGGGGTGGTCAGCATGGGGAGGTCAGGGAACATGCAGTGGCAATGTAGAATAGTTTTCTAAAAAACATCGCGGGGTGGTGCGCATTGTATGGGTGTGTGTTACATTACATTCACTAGTAGGAGTGAGAAAAACATCACGCTTTGGTGCGCACTGTATGGGTGTGTGTTACATTACATTCACTAGTAGGACTGAGTAAAACATCACAGGGTGGTGTGAATCGGAGGGTCTGAATTAGGATAGCAGTGAGTGGCAATGTAGGATGGAGAAAAGCACCGCGGGGTGGTCAGCATGGGGAGGTCAGGGAACATGCACTGGCAATGTAGGATAGGTTTCTGAAAAACATCGCGAGGTGGTGCGCATTGTATGGGTGTGTGTTACGTTACATACACTAGTCGGAGTGAGAAAAACATCACGGGGTGGTGCGCATTGTATGGGTGTTTGTTACATTACATTCACTATTAGGAGTGAGAACAACATCACGAGGTGGTGTGAATCGGAGGGTCTGAATTAGGATAGGCAGTGAGTGGCAATGTAGGATGGAGAAAAGAACCGCGGGGTGGTCAGCATGGGGATGTCAGGGAACATGCAGTGGCAATGTAGGATAGGTTTCTGAAAAACATCACGGGGTGGTGCGCATTGTATGGGTGTGTGTTACATTACATTCACTAGTAGGAGTGAGAAAAACATCACGGGGTGGTGTGAATCGGAGGGTCTGAATTAGGATAGGCAGTGAGTGGCAATGTAGGATGGGGAAAAGCACCGCGCGGTGGTCAGCATGGGGAGGTCAGGGAACATGCAGTGGCAATGTAGGATAGGTTTCTGAAAAACATCGCGGGGTGGTTCGCATTGTATGGGTGGGTGTTACATTACATTCACAAGTAGGAGTGAGAAAAACATCACGGGATGGTTTGAATCGGAGGGTCTGAATTAGGATAGGCAGTGAGTGGCAATGTAGGATGAAGAAAAGCACCGCGGGTTGGTCAGCATGGGGAGGTCAGGGAACATGCAGTGGCAATGTAGGATAGGTTTCTGAAAAACATCGCGGGGTTGTGTGCATTGTATGGGTGTGTGTTACATTACATTCATTAGTAAGAGTGAGAAAAACATCACGGGTTGATGTGAATCGGAGGGTCTGAATTAGGATAGGCAGTGAGTGGCAATGTAGGATGGAGAAGAGCACCTCTGGGTGGTCAGCATGGGGAGGTCAGGGAACATGCAGTGGCAATGTAGATCAGGTTTCTGAAAATCATCACGGCGTGGTGCGCATTGTATGGGTGTGTGTTACATTACATTCACTAGTAGGAGTGAGAAAAACATCACGCTTTGGTGCGCATTGTATCGGTGTGTGTTACATTACATTCACTAGTAGGAGTGAGAAAAACATCACGGGGTAGTGTGAATCGGAGGGTCTGAATTAGGATAGGCAGTGAGTGGCAATGTAGGATGGAGATAAGCTCCGTGGGGTGGTCAGCATGGGGAGGTCAGGGAACATGCAGTGGCAATGTAGGATAGTTTTCTGAAAAATATCATGGGGTGGTGCGCATTGTATGGGTGTGTGTTACATTACATTCACTAGTAGGACTGAGTAAAACATCACAGGGTGGTGTGAATCGGAGGGTCTGAATTTGGATAGGCAGTGAGTGGCAATGTAGGATGGAGAAAAGCACCGGGGGTTGGTCAGCTTGGGGAGGTCGGGGAACATTCAGTGGCAATGTACGATAGGTTTCTGAAAAACATCGCGGGGTGGTGCGCATTGTATGGGTGTGTGTTACATTACATTCACTAGTAGGAGTGAGAAAAACTTCACGGGGTGGTGTGAATCGGAGAGTCTGAATTAGGATAGCAGTGAGTGGCAATGTAGGATGGAGAAAAGCACCGCGGGGTTGTCAGCATGGGGAGGTCAGGGAACATGCAGTGGCAATGTAGGATAGGTTTCTGAAAAACATCGCGAGGTGGTGCGCATTGTATGGGTGTGTGTTACATTACATACACTAGTCGGAGTGAGAAAAACATCACGGGGTGGTGCGCATTGTATGGGTGTTTGTTACATTACATTCACTATTAGGAGTGAGAACAACATCACGAGGTGGTGTGAATCGGAGGGTCTGAATTAGGATAGGCAGTGAGTGGCAATGTAGGATGGAGAAAAGAACCGCGGGGTGGTCAGCATGGGGATGTCAGGGAACATGCAGTGGCAATGTAGGATAGGTTTCTGAAAAACATCGCGGGGTGGTGCGCATTGTATGGGTGTGTGTTACATTACATTCACTAGTAGGAGTGAGAAAAACATCACGGGGTGGTGTGAATCGGAGGGTCTGAATTAGGATAGGCAGTGAGTGGCAATGTAGGATGGGGAAAAGCACCGCGTGGTGGTCAGCATGGGGAGGTCAGGGAACATGCAGTGGCAATGTAGGATAGGTTTCTGAAAAACATCGCGGGGTGGTTCGCATTGTATGGGTGGGTGTTACATTACATTCACAAGTAGGAGTGAGAAAAACATCACGGGATGGTGTGAATCGGAGGGTCTGAATTAGGATAGGCAGTGAGTGGCAATGTAGGATGAAGAAAAGCACCGCGGGGTGGTCAGCATGGGGAGGTCAGGGAACATGCAGTGGCAATGTAGGATAGGTTTCTGAAAAACATCGCGGGGTTGTGTGCATTGTATGGGTGTGTGTTACATTACATTCATTAGTAAGAGTGAGAAAAACATCACGGGGTGGTGTGAATCGGAGGGTCTGAATTAGGATAGGCAGTGAGTGGCAATGTAGGATGGAGAAAAGCACCTCGGGGTGGTCAGCATGAGGAGGTCAGGGAACATGCAGTGGCAATGTAGATTAGGTTTCTGAAAATCATCACGGCGTGGTGCGCATTGTATGGGTGTGTGTTACATTACATTCACCAGTAGGAGTGAGAAAAACATCACGGTTTGGTGCGCATTGTATGGGTGTGTGTTACATTACATTCACTAGTAGGAGTGAGAAAAACATCACGGGGTGGTGTGAATCGGAGGGTCTGAATTAGGATAGGCAGTGAGTGGCAATGTAGGATGGAGAAAAGCACCGCGGGGTGGTCAGCATGGGCATGTCAGGGAACATGCAGTGGCAATGTAGGATAGGTTTCTGAAAAACATCGCGGGGTGGTGCGCATTGTATGGGTGTGTGTTACATTAAATTCACTAGTTGGAGTGAGAAAAACATCACGGGGCGGTGCGCATTGTATGGGTGTGTGTTACATTACATTCACTAGTAGGAGTGAGAAAAACATCACGGGGTGGTGTGAATCGGAGGGTCTGAATTAGGATAGGCAGTGAGTGGCAATGTAGGATGGAGAAAAGCACCGCGGTGTGGTCAGCATGGGGAGGTCAGGGAACATGCAGTGGCAAGGTAGGATAGGTTTCTGAAAAACATCGCGGGGTGGTGCGCATTGTACGGGTGTGTGTTACATTACATTCAGTAGTAGCAGTGAGAAAAACATCACGGGATGGTGCGCATTGTATGGGTGTGTGTTACATTACATTCACTAGTAGGAGTGAGAAAAACATCACGGGGTGGTGTGAATCGGAGGGTCTGAATTAGGATAGACAGTGAGTGGCAATGTAGCATGGAGAAAAGCACCGCGGGGTGGTCAGCATGGGGAGGTCAGGGAACATGCAGTGGCAATGTAGGATAGGTTTCTGAAAAACATCGCGGGGTGGTGCGCATTGTATGGGTGTGTGTTACATTACATTCACTAGTAGGAGTGACAAAAACATCGCGGTGTGGTGTGAATAAGAGGGTCTGAATTAGGATAGGCAGTGAGTGGCAATGTAGGATGGAGAAAAGCACCGTGGGCTGGTCAGCATGGGGAGGTCAGGGAACATGCAGTGACAATGTAGCATAGGTTTCTGAAAAACATCGCGGGGTGGTGCGCATTGTATGGGTGTGTGTTACATTACATTCACTAGTAGGAGTGAGAAAATCATCACGGGGTGGTGTGAATCGGAGGGTCTGAATTAGGATACGCAGTGAGTGGCAATGTAGGATGGAGAAAAGCACCGCGGGGTGTTCAGCATGGGAAGGTCAGGGAACATGCACTGGCAATGTAGGATAGGTTTATGAAAAACATCGCGGGGTGGTGCGCATTGTATGGGTGGGTGTTACATTACATTCACTAGTAGGAGTGAGAAAAACATCATCGGGTGGTGTGAATCGGAGGGTCTTAATTAGGATTTGAAGTGAGTGGCAATGTAGGATGGAGAAAAGCACCGCGGGGTGGTCAGCATGCGGAGGTCGGGGAACATGGAGAGGCAATGTACGATAGGTTTCTGAAAAACATCGCGGGGTGGTGCGCATTGTATGGGTGGGTGTTACATTACATTCACTAGTAGGAGTGAGAAAAACATCATGGGATGGTGTGAATCGGAGGGTCTGAATTAGGATAGGCAGTGAGTGGCAATGTAGGATGGAGAAAAGCACCGCGGGGTGGTCAGCATGGGGAGGTCAGGGAACATGCAGTGACAATGTAGGATAGGTTTCTGAAAAACATCGTGGGGTGGTGCTCATGTATGGGTGTGTTTTACATTACATTCACTAGTAGGAGTGAGAAAAACATCGCGGGGTGGTGTGAATCGGAGTGTGTGAATTTGGATAGGCAGTGAGTGGCAATGTAGGATGGAGAAAAGCACCGGGGGGTGGTCAGCATGGGGAGGTCGGGGAACATTCAGTGGCAATGTAGGATAGGTTTCTGAAAAACATCGCGGGGTGGTGCGCATTGTATGGGTGTGTGTTACATTACATACACTAGTAGGAGTGAGAAAAACATCACGGGGTGGTGCGCATTGTATGGGTGTGTGTTACATTACATTCACTAGTAGGAGTGAGAAAAACATCACGGGGTGGTGTGAATCGGAGGGTCTGAATTAGGATAGGCAGTGAGTGGCAATGTAGGATGGGGAAAAGCACGGCGGGGTGGTCAGCATGGGGAGGTCAGGGAACATGCAGTGGCAATGTAGGATAGGTTTCTGAAAAACATCGCGGGGTTGTGTGCATTGTATGGGTGTGTGTTACATTACATTCATTAGTAAGAGTGAGAAAAACATCACGGGGTGGTGTGAATCGGAGGGTCTGAATTAGGATAGGCAGTGAGTGGCAATTTAGGATGGAGAAAAGCACCTCGGGGTGGTCAGCATGGGGAGGTCAGGGAACATGCAGTGGCAATGTAGATTAGGTTTCTGAAAAATATCATAGGGTGGTGCGCATTGTATGGGTGTGTGTTACATTACATTCACTGGTAGGAGTGAGTAAAACATCACGGGGTGGTGTGAATCGGAGGGTCTGAATTAGGATAGGCAGTGAGTGGCAATGTAGGATGGAGAAAAGCACCGCGGGGTGGTCAGCATGGGGAGGTGAGGGAACATGCAGTGACAATGTAGGATAGGTTTCTGAAAAACATCGTGGGATTTTGCTCATGTATGGGTGTGTTTTACATTACATTCACTAGTAGGAGTGAGAAAAACATCGCGGGGTGGTGTGAATCGGAGTGTGTGAATTTGGATAGGCAGTGAGTGGCAATGTAGGATGGAGAAAAGCACCGGGGGGTGGTCAGCATGGGGAGGTCGGGGAACATTCAGTGGCAATGTAGGATAGGTTTCTGAAAAACATCGCGGGGTGGTGCGCATTGTATGGGTGTGTGTTACATTACATACACTAGTAGGAGTGAGAAAAACATCACGGGGTGGTGCGCATTGTATGGGTGTGTGTTACATTACATTCACTAGTAGGAGTGAGAAAAACATCACGGGGTGGTGTGAATCGGAGGGTCTGAATTAGGATAGGCAGTGAGTGGCAATGTAGGATGGGGAAAAGCACCGCGGGGTGGTCAGCATGGGGAGGTCAGGGAACATGCAGTGGCAATGTAGGATAGGTTTCTGAAAAACATCGCGGGGTTGTGTGCATTGTATGGGTGTGTGTTACATTACATTCATTAGTAAGAGTGAGAAAAACATCACGGGGTGGTGTGAATCGGAGGGTCTGAATTAGGATAGGCAGTGAGTGGCAATTTAGGATGGAGAAAAGCACCTCGGGGTGGTCATCATGGGGAGGTCAGGGAACATGCAGTGGCAATGTAGATTAGGTTTCCGAAAATCATTACGGCGTGTTGCGCATTGTATGGGTGTGTGTTACATTACATTCACTAGTAGGAGTGAGAAAAACATCACGGTTTGGTGCGCATTGTATGGGTGTGTGTTACATTACATTCACTAGTAGGAGTGAGAAAAACATCACAGGGTGGTGTGAATCGGAGGGTCTGAATTAGGATAGGCAGTGAGTGTCAATGTAGGATGGAGAAAAGCACCGCGGGGTGGTCAGCATGGGCAGTTCAGGGAACATGCAGTGGCAATGTAGGATAGGTTTCTGAAAAACATCGCGGGGTGGTGCGCATTGTATGGGTGTGTGTTACATTAAATTCACTA
>NW_026948068.1:0-6000 GCF_034190915.1 Cavia porcellus
ACCACCCAGTGATGTTTTTCTCACTCCTACTAGTGAATCTAACGTGACACACACCCATTCAATGCGCACCACCCCGTTATGTTTTTCTCACTCCAACTAGTGAATCCAATGTGACACACACCCATACAAGGCGCCACCACCCCGTGATGTTTTTCTCACTCCTACTAGTGAATGTAATGTGACACACACCCATACAAGGCGCACCACCCCGTGATGTTTTTCTCACTGCTACTAGTGAATGTAATGTGACACACACCCATACAAGGCGCACCACCCCGTGATGTTTTTCTCACTCCTACTAGTGAATGTAATGTGACACACACCCATACAAGGCGCACCACACCTTGATGTTTTTCTCACTCCTACTAGTGAATCTAATGTGACACACACCCATACAAGGCGCACCACCCCGTGATGTTTTTCTCACTCCTACTAGTGAATCTAATGTGACACACACCCATACAAGGCGCACCACCCCTTGATGTTTTCTCACTCCTACTAGTGAATCTAATGTGACACACACCCATACAAGGCGCACCACCCCGTGATGTTTTTCTCACTCCTACTAGTGAATCTAATGTGACACACAAACATACAAGGCGCACCACCCCGTGATGTTTTTCTACCTCCTACTAGTGAATCTAATGTGACACACACCCATACAAGGCGCACCACACCGTGATGTTTTTCTCACTCCTACTAGTGAATCTAATGTGACACACACCCATACAATGCGCACCACACCGTGCTGTTTTTTCTCACTCCTACTAGTGAATCTAATGTGACACACACCATACAATGCGCACCACCCCGTGATGTTTTTCTCACTCCTACTAGTGATCTAATGTGACACACACCCATACAATGCGCACCACCCCATGATGTTTTTCTCACTCCTACTAGTGAATCTAATGTAACACACAGCCATACAATGCGCACCACCCCGTGATGTTTTTCTCACTGCTACTAGTGAATCTAATGTAACACACACCCATACGATGCGCACCACCCCGTGATGTTTTTCTCACTGCTACTAGTGAATCTAATGTAACACACACCCATACAATGCGCACCACCCCGTGATGTTTTTCTCACTGCTACTAGTGAATCTAATGTAACCACACCCATACAATGCGCACCACCCCGTGATGTTTTTCTCACTGCTACTAGTGATTCTAATGAAACACACACCCATACAATTCGCACCCACCCCGTGATGTTTTCTCACTGCTACTAGTGAATGTAATGTAACACACACCCATACAATGCGCACCACCCCGTGATGTTTTTCTCACTGCTACTAGTGAATCTAATGTAACACACACCCATACAATGCGCACCACCCCGTGATGTTTTTCTCACTGCTACTAGTGAATCTAATGTAACACACACCCATACAATGCGCACCACCCCGTGATGTTTTTCTCACTGCTACTAGTGAATCTAATGTAACACACACCCATACAATGCGCACCACCCCGTGATGTTTTTCTCACTCCTACTAGTGAATCTAATGTAACACACACCCATACAATGCGCACCACCCCGTGATGTTTTTGTCACTGCTACTAGTGAATCTAATGTAACACACACCCGTACAATGCGCACCACCCCGTGATGTTTTTCTCACAGCTACTAGTGAATCTAATGTAACACACACCCATACAATGCGCACCACCCCGTGATGTTTTTCTCACTCCTACTAGTGAATCTAATGTAACACACACCCATACAATGCGCACCACCCCGTGATGTTTTTCTCACTGCTACTAGTGAATCTAATGTAACACACACCCATACAATGCGCACCACCCCGTGATGTTTTTCTCACTGCTCTAGTGAATGTAATGTAACACACACCCATACAATGCGCACCACCCGTGATGTTTTTCTCACTGCTACTAGTGAATGTAATGTAACACACACCCATACAATGCGCACCACCCCGTGATGTTTTCTCACTGCTACTAGTGAATCTAGTGTAACACACACCCATACAATGCGCACCACCCCGTGATGTTTTTCTCACTGCTACTAGTGAATCTAATGTAACACACACCCATACAATGCGTACCACCCCGTGATGTTTTTCTCACTGCTACTAGTGAATCTAATGTAACACCCCATACAATGCGCACCACCCCGTGATGTTTTTCTCACTGCTACTAGTGAATCTAATGTAACACACACCCATACAAGGCGCACCACCCCGTGATGATTTTCTCACTCCTACTAGTGAATCTAATGTAACACACACCCATACAATGCGCACCACCCCGTGATGTTTTTCTCACTCCTACTAGTGAATCTAATGTAACACACACCCATACAATGCGCACCACCCGTGATGTTTTTTTCACTGCTACTAGTGAATCTAACGTAACACACACCCATACAATGCGCACCACCACGTGATGTTCTCACTGCTACTAGTGAATCTAATGTAACACACACCCATACAATGCGCACCACCCCGTGATGTTTTTCTCACTGCTACTAGTGAATCTAATGTAACACACACCCATACAATGCGCACCACCCCGTGATGTTTTTCTCACTGCTACTAGTGAATCTAATGTAACACACACCCATACAATGCGCACCACCCCGTGATGTTTTTCTCACTGCTACTAGTGAATCTAATGTAACACACACCCATACAATGCGCACCACCCCGTGATGTTTTTCTCACTGCTACTAGTGAATCTAATGTAACACACACCCATACAATGCGCACCACCCCGTGATGTTTTTCTCACTGCTACTAGTGAATCTAATGTAACACACACCCATACAATGCGCACCACCCCGTGATGTTTTCTCACTGCTACTAGTGAATCTAATGTAACACACACCCATACAATGCGCACCACCCCGTGATGTTTTTCTCACTGCTACTAGTGAATCTAATGTAACACACACACCCATACAATGCGCACCACCCCGTGATGTTTTTCTCACTGCTACTAGTGAATCTAATGTAACACACACCCATACAATGCGCACCACCCCGTGATGTTTTTCTCACTGCTACTAGTGAATCTAATGTAACACACACCCATACAATGCGCACAACCCCGTGATGTTTTTCTCACTGCTACTACTGAATCTAATGTAACACACACCCATACAATGCGCACCACCCCGTGATGTTTTTCTCACTGCTACTAGTGAATCTAATGTAACACACACCCATATAATGCGCACCACCCCGTGATGTTTTTCTCACTCCTACTAGTGAATCTAATGTAACACACACCCATACAATGCGCACCACCCCGTGATGTTTTTCTCACTCCTACTAGTGAATCTAATGTAACACACACCCATACAATGCGCACCACCCCGTGATGTTTTTCTCACTCCTACTAGTGAATCTAATGTAACACACACCCATACAAGGCGCACCACCCCGTGATGTTTTTCTCACTGCTACTAGTGAATCTAATGTAACACACACCCATACAATGCGCACCACCCCGTGATGTTTTTCTCACTGCTACTAGTGAATCTAATGTAACACACACCCATACAATGCGCACCACCCCGTGATGTTTTTCTCACTGCTACTAGTGAATCTAATGTAACACACACCCATACAATGCGCACCACCCCGTGATGTTTTTCTCACTGCTACTAGTGAATCTAATGTAACACACACCCATACAAGGCGCACCACCCCGTGATGTTTTTCTCACTCCTACTAGTGAATCTAATGTGACACACACCCATACAAGGCGCACCACCCCTTCATGTTTTTCTCACTCCTACTAGTGAATCTAATGTGACACACACCCATACAAGGCGCACCACCCCGTGATGTTTTTCTCACTGCTACTAGTGAATCTAATGTGACACACAAACATACAAGGCGCACCACCCCGTGATGCTTTTCTACCTCCTACTAGTGAATCTAATGTAACACACACCCATACAAGGCGCACCACACCGTGATGTTTTTCTCACTCCTACTAGTGAATCTAATGTGACACACACCCATACAATGCGCACCACACCGTGCTGTTTTTCTCACTCCTACTAGTGAATCTAATGTGACACACACCCATACAATGCGCACCACCCCGTGATGTTTTTCTCACTCCTACTAGTGAATCTAATGTGACACACACCCATACAATGCGTACCACCCCATGATGTTTTTCTCACTCCTACTAGTGAATCTAATGTAACACACAGCCATACAATGCGCACCACCCCGTGATGTTTTTCTCACTGCTACTAGTGAATCTAATGTAACACACACCCATACAATGCGCACCACCCCGTGATGTTTTTCTCACTGCTACTAGTGAATCTAATGTAACACACACCCATACAATGCGCACCACCCCGTGATGTTTTTCTCACTGCTACTAGTGAATCTATGTAACACACACCCATACAATGCGCACCACCCCGTGATGTTTTTCTCACTGCTACTAGTGATTCTAATGTAACACACACCCATACAATTCGCACGACCCCGTGATGTTTTTCTCACTGCTACTAGTGAATGTAATGTAACACACACCCATACAATGCGCACCACCCCGTGATGTTTTTCTCACTGCTACTAGTGAATCTAATGTAACACACACCCATACAATGCGCACCACCCCGTGATGTTTTTCTCACTGCTACTAGTGAATCTAATGTAACACACACCCATACAATGCGCACCACCCCGTGATGTTTTTCTCACTGCTACTAGTGAATCTAATGTAACACACACCCATACAATGCGCACCACCCCGTCATGTTTTTCTCACTGCTACTAGTGAATCTAATGTAACACACACCCATACAATGCGCACCACCCCGTGATGTTTTTCTCACTGCTACTAGTGAATCTAATGTAACACACACCCATACAATGCGCACCACCCCGTGATGTTTTTCTCACAGCTACTAGTGAATCTAATGTAACACACACCCATACAATGCACACACCCGTGGTACACACCCATACAATGCGCACCACCCCGTGATGTTTTTCTCACTGCTACTAGTGAATCTAATGTAACACACACCCATACAATGCGCACCACCCCGTGATGTTTTTCTCACTGCTACTAGTGAATCTAATGTACACACACCCATACAATGAACACCACCACGTGATGTTTTTCTCACTGCTACTAGTGAATCTAATGTAACACACACCCATACAATGAGCACCACCCCGTGATGTTTTTCTCACTGCTACTAGTGAATCTAATGTAACACACACCCATACAATGCGCACCACCCCGTGATGTTTTTCTCACTGCTACTAGTGAATCTAATGTAACACCCACCCATACAAATGCGCACCACCCCGTGATGTTTTTCTCACTGCTACTAGTGAATCTAATGTAACACACACCCATAAAATGCACACCACCCCGTGATGATTTTCTCACTCCTACTAGTGAATCTAATGTAACACACACCCATACAATGAACACCACCCCGTGATGATTTTCTCACTCCTACTAGTGAATCTAATGTAACACACACCCATACAATGCGCACCACCCCGTGATATTTTTCTCACTCCTACTAGTGAATCTAATGTAACACACACCCATACAATGCGCACCACCCCGTGATGTTTTTTCTCACTGCTACTAGTGAATCTAACGTAACACACACCCATACAATGCGCACCACCACGTGATGTTCTCACTGCTACTAGTGAATCTAATGTAACACACACCCATACAATGCGCACCACCCCGTGATGTTTTTCTCCACTGCTACTAGTGAATCTAATGTAACACACACCCATACAATGCGCACCACCCCGTGATGTTTTTCTCACTGCTACTAGTGAATCTAATGTAACACACACCCATACAATGCGCACCACCCCGTGATGTTTTTCTCACTGCTACTAGTGAATCTAATGTAACACACACCCATACAAATGCGCACCACCCCCGTGATGTTTTTCTCTAACTGCGGTAACTAGGGTGAATCTAATGTAACACACACCCATAGAAATGCGCGCACCACACC
>NW_026948069.1:0-1000 GCF_034190915.1 Cavia porcellus
CACACATACAATGCGCACCACCCCGTGATGTTTTTCTCACTGCTACTAGTGAATGTAATGGAACACACACCCATACAATGCGCACCACCCCGTGATGTTTTTCTCACTCCTACATGTGAATGTAATGTAACACACACCCATACAATGCGCACCACCCCGTGATGTTTTTCTCACTCCTACTAGTGAATCTAATGTAACACACACCCATACAATGCGCACCAACCCGTGATGTTTTTCTCACTGCTACTAGTGAATGTAATGTAACACACACCCATACAATGCGCACCACCCCGTGATGTTTTTCTCACTCCTACTAGTGAATGTAATGTAACACACACCCATACAATGCGCACCACCCCGTGATGTTTTTCTCACTCCTACTAGTGAATGTAATGTAACACACACCCATACAATGCGCACCACCCCGTGATGCTTTTCTCTCTCCTACTAGTGAATGGAATGTAACACACACCCATACAATGCGCACCACCCCGTGATGTTTTTCTCACTCCTACTAGTGAATGTAATGTAACACACACCCATACAATGCGCACCACCCCGTGATATTTTTCTCACTCCTACTAGTGAATGTAATGTAACACACACCCATGCAATGCGCACCACCCCGTGATGTTTTTCTCACTCCTACTTGTGAATGTAATGTAACACACACCCATACAATGCGCACCACCCCGTGATGTTTTTCTCACTCCTACTAGTGAATGTAATGTAACACACACCCATAAAATGCGCACCACCCCGTGATGTTTTTCTCACTCCTACTAGTGAATGTAATGTAACACACACCCATACAATGCGCACCACCCCGTGATGTTTTTCTCACTCCTACTAGTGAATGGAATGTAACACACACCCATACAATGCGCACCACCCCGTGATGTTTTTCTCACTCCTACTAGTGAATGTAATGTAACACACACCCATACAATGCGCACCACCCCGTGATGTTTTTCTCACTCCTACTAGTGAATGTAATGTA
>NW_026948070.1:0-1000 GCF_034190915.1 Cavia porcellus
TTCACTAGTAGGAGTGAGAAAAACATCACGGGGTGGTGCGCATTGTATGGGTGTGTGTTACATTACATTAACTAGTAGGAGTGAGAAAAACATCACGGGGTGGTGCGCCTTGTATGGGTGTGTGTTACATTAGATTCACAAGTAGGAGTGAGAAAAACATCACGGGGTGGTGCGCATTGTATGGGTGTGTGTTACAATACATACACTAGTAGCAGTGAGATAAACATCACGGGGTGGTGCGCATTGTATGGGTGTGTGTTACATTAGATTCACTAGTAGCAGTGAGAAAAACATCACGGGGTGGTGCGCATTGTATGGGTGTGTGTTACTTTAGATTCACTAGCAGCAGTGAGAAAAACATCACGGGGTGGTGCGCCTTGTATGGGTGTGTGTTACATTAGATTCACTAGTAGGAGTGAGAAAAACATCACGGGGTGGTGCGCCTTGTATGGGTGTGTGTTACATTAGATTCACAAGTAGGAGTGAGAAAAACATCACGGGGTGGTGCGCATTGTATGGGTGTGTGTTACATTAGATTCACTAGTAGGAGTGAGAAAAACATCACGGGGTGGTGCGCATTGTATGGGTGTGTGTTACATTACATTCACTAGTAGGAGTGAGAAAAACATCATGGGGTGGTGCGCATTGTATGGGTGTGTGTTACATTACATTCACTAGTAGCAGTGAGAAAAACATCACGGGGTGGTGCGCATTGTATGGGTGTGTGTTACATTACATTCACTAGTAGCAGTGAGAAAAACATCACGGGGTGGTGCGCATTGTATGGGTGTGTGTTACATTAAATTCACTAGTAGCAGTGAGAAAAACATCACGGGGTGGTGCGCATTGTATGGGTGTGTGTTACATTAGATTCACTAGTAGCAGTGAGAAAAACATCACGGGGTGGTGCGCATTGTATGGGTGTGTGTTACATTAGCTTCACTAGTAGCAGTGAGAAAAACATCACGGGGTGGTGCGCATTGTATGGGTGTGTGTTACA
>NW_026948071.1:0-1000 GCF_034190915.1 Cavia porcellus
ACTGAGCCTAAAATTAACTCTAACTGTAAACCTAACCCTAATCCATAACCCTAACCCTAACCCTACCCCTAAACTCACTCTAACCCTATCCCTAATCCCTAACCCTAACACTAACCCTAACCCAAACACTAACCCCGAAACCCTAACCCTAAACCTAATCCTAACATTAATCCTAACCTTCTAACCCTAACCCTAACCCTAGCCCTAACCCTAACGCTAAAAAGAACCCTATCCCGAAACCCTAACCGTAACCCTAAACCTAACACTAACACCTAACCCAAATCATAACCCTATCATTAAACCTAAACTTAATGCTAACCCTGTCCCTAACCCTAACCCAGACAATAAACCTAACCCTAAACCTAAAACTATCCCTAACCCTAATCATAATACTGAGCCTAACACTAACCCTAAGCCTAACCCTAACCCTAATTTCTAACACTAACACTAACCAGAACAGTAACCCTAGTCCATAACCCTAACATTAACATTTACAATAACCCTAACCCTAACCGTAGCACTAACCCCTAAGCCTGACCCTAACCTTATCCCTAATCCCTAAGCCTAGCTCTAACAATAACACTAACCCTAACCATAACCCTAAACATAACTGTAAACCTAACCCTAACCATAACCATATTCTTATCACCAAACCCATAACCCTAAACAAAACCCGAACCCTAAACCTAACACTAAACCGAATAGTAAGCCTGAACCTATCAGTCTTCCGAAGCCTAACCCTGACCCTATCCCTAACACCTAACCCCTAAACCTAACCTTAAACTGCCCCTAACCCTAACCTTAAATGTAACCGTAAACCTAACCCTAACCCTAACCCTAACCCTAACCATTACCCTAACACTAACACTAATCCTAAACTCTAACCCTAACACTTACCCTAACCCTAACCCTAAACTGTAAAACCAAACCCTAACCCTAACACAAACCATAACCCAAAATCTAAACCTAACCCGAAACCAAATCCTAACCCTAACCCTAA